>NC_084556.2:45487500-45662500 GCF_033978685.3 Nerophis lumbriciformis
CCGTAAGTTAGCTACGGCAAGAGGTAAGGTAGCTTCTACTTCAGGAGCCAAATAGCTTTTGAATTTGTAATGCACAACACAATGCAATAGGACAACAATCTGTATTGACTGAAAAACATGAACAATCATATTACAGTCTCGCTAAAGTATTAGCCTACGTTTCATGTTTTCTTTGTACACAGCTCGCTCAACAGTGTATGTACTGTAGTTGTACGGTGATGTGCTGCATGTATCATGATCAATCAGTGGTGTGTCGTCAGGGCCAGCAAGGCCTTCTCTGCTGGCCTAACATAACCAGAAATCATGATCATAGTTAAAGATAAAAGTAATTTTTAATTTACTTTTCCTAAATATCAAAGTATTCATATTTTCTTTATGTCATATTATGCTCCTTCCAGTGATGTTGTTTTTAGTTCATAGAGTTTTTATCCAATCAGAATTCAGCTAGTTTATGTTGACATGCTGTACAAAGCCTTCAGATTCAGCAATGCGGGCGTCCGTGTGCTGAAAGTGAACGAGGACATACAGTTGATAGACAGTTGCGATAGCAATCAGATCATGCGTTGTTGTGAGTAAGGCCTTCTAGCTGGTCTAAGGCAGATATATATAGTGATGTTATGAGCTAGGTTACATAAGAACTACATTACCCAGCATGCCACAGTAGTAAAGAGCATGCGCAGTAGCCCCAGGTTGTTTAATGAGCACGCTGTGGAGTAAACTTTAAGAACTCAGCCTGCACGCCTCATCTGCATCTTTTATGATGCAAAGCCATTTTCAAGAAGGATATTTAAAGAGAAACTACATCTTGTGAGACGATGTTGGCCAACCCCGGAAGCTAGCTCAGCTGTCGATGAAATGTGAGTTCAGATATTTTATTTCATTATTTTTTCACGTTTAAAATGTTTTTTACAATTTTAATTTTGACAGTAACATACAAACCCCGTTTTCATATGAGTTGGGAAATTGTGTTAGATGTAAATATAAACGGAATACAATGATCTGCAAATCATTTTCAACCCATATTCAGTTGAATGCACTACAAAGACAAGATAATTGATGTTCAAACTCATAAACTTTTGTTTTTTTTTGCAAATAATAGTTAACTTAGAATTTCATGGCTGTAACACGTGCCAAAGTAGTTGGGAAAGGGCATGTTCACCACTGTGTTACATGGCCTTTCCTTTTAACAACACTCAGTAAACATTTGGGAACTGAGGAGACACATTTTTTAAGCTTCTCAGGTGGAATTATTTCCCATTCTTGCTTGATGTACAGCTTAAGTTGTTCAACAGTCCGCCGGGGGTCTCCGTTGTGGTATTTTAGGCTTCATAATGCGCCACACATTTTCAATGGGAGACAGGTCTGGACTACAGGCAGGCCAGTCTAGTACCCGCACTCTTTTACTATGAAGCCACGTTGATGTAACACGTGGCTTGGCATTGTCTTGCTGAAATAAGCAGGAGCGTCCATGGTAACGTTGCTTGGATGGCAACATATGTTGCTCCAAAACCTGTATGTACCTTTTAGCATTACTGGCGCCTTCACAGATGTGTAAGTTACCCATGTCTTGGGCACTAATACACCCCCATACCATCACAGATGCTGGCTTTTCAACTTTGCGCTTATAACAATCCGGATGGTTCTTTTCCTCTTTGGTCCAGAGGACACGACGTCCACAGTTTCCAAAAACAATTTGAAATGTGGACTCGTCAGACTACAGAACACTTTTCCACTTTGTATCAGTCCATCTTAGATGAGCTCAGGCCCAGCGAAGCCGACGGCGTTTATGGGTGTTGTTGATAAGTGGTTTTCGCCTTGCATAGGAGAGTTTTAACTTGCATTTACAGATGTAGCGACCAACTGTAGTTACTGACAGTGGGTTTCTGAAGTGTTCCTGAGCCCATGTGGTGATATCCTTTACACACTGATGTCGCTTGTTGATGCAGTACAGCCTGAGGGATCGAAGGTCACGGGCTTAGCTGCTTACGTGCAGTGATTTCTCCAGATTCTCTGAACCCTTTGATGATATTACGGACCGTAGATGGTGAAATCCCTAATTTCCTTGCAATAGCTGGTTGAGAAAGGTTTTTCTTAAACTGTTCAACAATTTGCTCACGCATTTGTTGACAAAGTGGTGACCCTCGCTCCATCCTTGTTTGTGAATGACTGAGCATTTCACGGAATCTACTTTTATACCCAATCATGGCACCCACCTGTTCCCAATTTGCCTGTTCACCTGTGGGATGTTCCAAATAAGTGTTTGATGAGCATTCCTCAACTTTATCAGTATTCATTGCCACCTTTCCCAACGTATTTGTCATGTGTTGCTGGCATCAAATTCTAAAGTTAATGATTATTTGCAAAAAAAAAAATGTTGATCAGTTTGAACATCAAATATCTTGTCTTTGTAGCATATTCAACTGAATATGGGTTGAAAATGATTTGCAAATCATTGTATTCCTATTATATTTACATCTAACACAATTTCCCAACTCATTTGGAAACAGTGTTTGTACAATGCCCAGTAGTGCGTAAATGTGTTCCTGTATAGAATTTCTCCAGCATTGGTCATGTGGTGACATCAATGATGATATTTTGAGAGGTAATTATTGAAGTCCGACATCACTGAAGGCCTAGGTGGGAAACGCACGGCCCGCCACTGTGATCAATATTATAGTGACATACTCGATGGTTAGTTGTAGTTTCCAGTGGATGTGGGTAAGCGATCCACATATTTTTTGGCATACCTTGGCTCAAAGTGTGACTCAGTCACTCCAACCTCACAATATAACATTGTAACTTTTGTTCTAACTTCAGGAATTTAAGGCCGCAAATAATCCTCGAAAAGTCTTGGAAGAACTGCATGATGATATACTGCATGCCCATTGTTTGTATATAGTATACATTTACAGTATATGAATATTCTTCTCATCTTCCCTGTAAGAGTACAAGCTCCCCTCAGCTTATCTGGAATTAACTAAAAAAATGTGCTATGGTTTTGTAGGGAATGAAATGAGTTAAATGTTATTAGTGCTATCACAGCACAGGGCATGTGGGGCTTCGGGTCTGTTCTCTCTCCAGATTTTGGTTCTCTCTCCAGCTATTGCTCATTTGTGTTCGACCACACACACACACATTTACACATTCATGCACACGCCGGGACACTTACACAGAACCATCAGGCGCTCCCAAAGCGGCGATTCTCTTATCACGCTTAGCACTCTGGCGCCTTTACCCATCATGCAATTCTCTCAAGGAATAGGATGCCTTTCACGCTACTAATGGCTGCTGAAAAGGGAACATTTTCATTTTAATTATCTGCTCTCCTGTAGCGTTTCTGTCGCTATTCCCTTGCTTTCAGTCGCACCAAATTATATCTACTACCTGAAGGGAGTCAGGGGGACGCATCATGTCTGCATGGGTCTCTACACCCTTTTATGTGGGAGGGAAAAAGGTGTCATCATCATCTTTCCAAGCTCTTTGTGCATGCGGTGCATCACTTTACTTTCCCATTAAGTGGCTGAGCTTTACTGCGTGGTCCCATAAAGCTTTTTTCATGGTGTTTGGTGGACATCAATCACACACTTGGACATGGAATAGACGCCCCACCTCCCACGAGTCTCTCATTGTTCTCCAAATTTTAAAGAGGCTCAGATGCTCGCGGACTGGCGCGTCGTCCTCTTTATTCTCGTCATTTCGCTGCATCCCCAACTGAGTGTGTAGATAATGACACTTGCGGAGCTGACGCAGCATGTGGTGTCTGCTCGGAGAGGATAGTGGCTCCATTTGGACTTCTGGAAGAGGCTTTTGTCCCCTGTTCTCTTTTTCACGAGCCGCGAGTAGCTCCACATTGAAGCATCAGATGGCCTTTTTAATTGGCAAGCGTCATGGCGGCCATTGAGGCGAGGAAATCAAGACAGACTGCACAGCTCCTGCCAGTTCTCACATATTTATGAGCTGAGTTCCGCAGGATGCTAACCTGACTCTCGCCAGATCCGTGTAGTTCGCTGAGCTCCACACAAGAATCTGGGATCGAGGGCAATGCAAACCTGCAAAGTTGGTACAAAATGCGGCTGCTAGACTTTTGACAAGAATAAGAAAGTTTGATCATATTATGCCTATACTGGCTCACCTGCACTGGCTTCCTGTGCACTTAAGATGTGACTTTAAGGTTTTACCTCTTACGTATAAAATACTACACGGTCTAGCTCCATCCTATCTTGCTGATTGTATTGTACCATATGTTCCGGCAAGAAATCTGCGTTCAAAGAACTCCGGCTTATTAGTGATTCCCAGAGCCCCAAAAAAGTCTGCGGGATATAGAGCGTTTTCTATTCGGGCTCCAATACTCTGTAATGCCCTCCCGGTAACAGTTAGAGATGCTACCTCAGTAGAAGCATTTAAGTCCCATCTTAAAACTCATTTGTATACTCTAGCCTTTAAAGGGGAACATTATCACAATTTCAGAAGGGTTAAAACCATTAAAAATCAGTTCCCAGTGGCTTATTTTATTTTTCAAAGTTTTTTTCAAAATTTTACCCATCACGCAATATCCCTAAAAAAAGCTTCAAAGTGCCTGATTTTAACCATCGTTATATACACCCGTCCATTTTCCTGTGACGTCACACAGTGATGCCAATACAAACAAACATGTCGGATAGAACAGCAAATTAAAGCGACATTAGCTCGGATTCAGACTCGGATTTCAGCGGCTTAAGCGATTCAACAGATTACGCATGTATTGAAACGGATGATTGTATAGTGTGGAGGCAGGTAGCGAAAACGAAAATGAAGAAGAAACTGAAGCTATTGAGCCATATCGGTTTGAACCGTATGCAAGCGAAACCGACGAAAACGACACGACAGCCAGCGACACGGGAGAAAACGAGGACAAATTCGGTGATCGCCTTCTAACCAACGATTGGTATGTGTTTGTTTGGCATTAAAGGAAACTAACAACTATGAACTAGGTTTACAACATATGAAATACATTTGGCAACAACATGCACTTTGAGAGTGCAGACAGCCCAGTTTTCATCAATTAATATATTCTGTAGACATACCCTCATCCGCTCTCTTTTCCTGGGAGTCTGGCGGCAGATTTCTTTGACTTTATCGTTGGAAATGCATCTGCTTTGAGTGTCGCAGGATATCCACACATTCTTGCCATCTCTGTCGTAACATAGCTTTCGTCGGTAAAGTGTGCGGAACAAACGTCCAATTTCTTGCCACTTTCGCATCTTTGGGCCACTGGTGCAACTTGAATCCGTCCCTGTTCGTGTTGTTACACCCTCCGACAATACACCGACGAGGCATGATGTCTCCAAGGTACGGAAAACAGTCGAAAAAACGGAAAATAACAGAGCTGATTTGACTCGGTGTTTGTAATGTGTTTGCGGAAATGGCGGATTGCTTCCCTCATCGCTCCGAGAGCGAAAAATAGAAAGGCGTTTAATTCGCCAAAATTCACCCATTTAGAGTTCAGAAATCGGTTAAAAAAATATATGGTCTTTTTTCTGCAACATCAAGGTATATATTGATGCTTACATAGGTCTGGTGATAATGTTCCCCTTTTAGACCAGTTGATCTGCCGTTTCTTTTCTGCTCTGCCCCTCTCTCCTTCGTGGAGAGGGAGCCAGATGAGGCGCTATCTGTCCAAAGTTGGGACCCAGGGTGGACCACTCATCTGTGCATCAGTTGGGGATGTCTATGCGCTGCTGACCTGTCTCCGCTCAAGATGATCTCCTGCTGGTCCCACTATGGACTGGACTCTCACACTATTGTGTTAGATCCACTATGGACTGGACTCTCACAATATTATGCTAGATCAATTCAACGTCCATTGCACCGGTCGCCGAGGGGCGGGGGGTGTCCCCACATCTGCGGCCCCCTCCAAGGATTCTCATTGCCATCCCATTGGGTTGACTTTTTTCTTGCCCTGATGTGGGATCTGAGCCAAGGATGTTGTTGTGGCTCGTGCAGCCCATTGAGACACTCGTGATTTAGGGCTATAAAAGTCAACTTCGATTGATTGACTTTGAAACTTCTTAAAGATAGCAAAAAATAATGAGCCAATCAGGATCGCCGGGCGGGATTTCATAGATGTGACGTAGCGCCGAAGCAACTGTTTGATTCAAACAACAATGACGCCACGCAGCAAGGAGTCGTGTGCTGACATTGATTCTGCTATTGCAACTGTTTTGTCCAATCTATCAATCTACTGACATTGCTGCGTTGTTTCAGTAAAAGTTCTCTAACTTTTCGCTCTGTCATTATCCAATATGTCGGCTGTTCTGTTTTGGATTTCCCAGCGTCGCTGTCATCAGTGTCACGGGTCGATTTCGATGTGAGTGGTTGAAGTAGCACGTCATTCAAGATAACGGACAAGTGGTTTATCCAATCACATACAATGATTTTTTTTACAAGGCCCCGCCTTCTGAAATACATATCCTATTGAGAAGTCCCAGATCCTTGTGTGGAGCTCTGCGAACTACAAGGATCTGGCGAGAGTCAGGTTAGCAGGATGCCTCCTCTGGCTAATGTCATACGTGAGGAGCTGCAGTGAATCGTCATGTTGTAAGCCTATGGCCTTTTCTGTGTTGCAGCTGAAACCGGGACGGAACCAGAGCAAAAACAGCGACAGTGGAGAGTCCAAGCCTTCTATGAGAAGCAGCTCCAGAGACAGGCTGACAGATGTAAGTACTTGAAAAGCTGGTTCCAAACCCAGCAGTCAAACATGGCTGTGCTGTTCGGATGTGGGTGTGCATCAGCCAAACCAAGCAGTGAAGGATGTGTGATGTGACTAAACGTCACAAACTAACTAAGGTGCCTGTGAATTAGGATATAAGGTGTCAAACTCTAAGCCCACTGATTTGATCTGGCCCAGGAAGGTATTTTTAAAAATCAAAAAAATAACATGCACCTGACCTTGATGGTGAATTTTAGCAAATAAGAATCTGTACCAAACTGTCGCATGTATCACTTACATATACTCAATATGTATTTCAAGAGCCATTAAAGGCCACAGTAGTATTAATAGGATGCATTGCACAAACTTTGGTAACACTTTAGTATGGGGTACACATTCTAAGTAACAAAGACTTAATTAAGAGTTATTTGGACACTCGGGGAACATATTGTATGTAACAAAGACTTAATTTGGAGTTATTTGGTTAGGGTTAGGGTTATAGGATTAGGGTTGTAGGGTTAGGGTTAGGGTTAGAGGGTTAGTGTTAGGTTTAGAGTTGGGGTTGGGGTTAGGGTTGTTGTATAATAAGGCCATGTAGAATAAGGCATTAATAAGTACTTATTAATGACTAAGAGCCAATATGTTACTAATGTGCATGTTAATAAGCAACTAATTAATGGTGATATGTTCCCCATACTAAAGTGTTACCCTAACTTTTTTTCATACTAAGGTTGTCAGAGGAAGCAATACATTGAATTGTATGCGACTAAAAACGACTCCACTTTAACAATTAAACTATGTACTGTATGTACGAAAGAACACATTAAAGTAGACCTACGATGAATTTCGTCTTTTCTGACTTATAAATGCTGTTTCAATGTTGGATACTCGTGTTTGTTTGTATTTGTTTATTTGAAGGACAATGTGCAGTTGCATTAAGAAGATGGCTGCATCAGATTTAGCACCATGCTAATTTCCATCTGTAGTCCTTTTATGGCGCATCTAACATCCACATTTTAATTGACACAAGATTGAAAATATGGTAACACTTTAGTATGGGGAACACGTTCACCATTAATTTGTTGCTTTTAACATGCAAATTAGTAACATATTGGCTCTTAATTAGTCATTATTAAGTACTTATTAATGCCTTATTCTGCATGGCCTTATTATACAACCAGTAAGCCATTAACTAAGAGTCTTCCCTCAATAACCTCAGAATGATTGCTTATTAGTAACCCTAACCCTTATATGTTCCCCTGGTGTCCAAATAACTGTAAATTAAGTCTCTGGTACTTTAATAAGCAACTAATAATGGTGAATATGTTCCCCATACTAAAGTGTTACCGAAAATACAGAACAATATTGAAATTACATAATGATAAGCAATTTAGAATACAAGTAAAATACATAGAGGGTATGTGAGTTACAAATTAGTGGCTGGTCAAGTTACAGTAATTTAGCAGCTTCATTTAGAGTGCAGAAGTATATAAAGTGAAGCAGTTTTTTTTTATCAAAGTCCACATAACACAGCATGCAGTGCAGTAGCCATCAGTTGGTACCCATAAGGGTATCATCCAATAGCCATATACGCTATTGGTACTGCATACGTAAACAAGAGTGCGATGTTACAAGATTGGAATGATACTCTGGTGGCCATCAGACTGCTCCCACTAGGGAGCACCAGGACTGGTGGTATTTGACTGCCTTTGAGAAGCTGTGAAAACTTGAGTTGTTCTTTAGATTGTCTGGGAGCCCTTCCCATTCGTTGATGGCTTGGTAGAAAAAGGCTGATTGGGAGAAGGCAGACTTTCCTTTTGGAACATTACAGTCACCCCTGGATACAGACCTTAACACTCTGCTTGTTAATTGCGAAAGTAGCTGTACGTATATTTTTAAGGGAGGAGGATCTGCATCATTAAGGATCGTATGTACCAGGCGGATATTGGAGTACCTGATCAAGTTTTCAAAGCTAAGTATACTGTATTTGTCAATTATGTTACAATGGTGGTATCGCCGAGGATTTTCAGTGCTTGATTATGTAAGGATCTGAGAGAAACAGTCTGTTTGGCTTGAGACCATGATGACATACAGTACAAGATATGTGATATGATCATCCATCCATCCATATAATTGCATTGCATTGAATAGAGATATAGCTGCTTCCAATGATAAGAAGCTCCCGATGTGCTGGAAGTTGGCAATGTTGTATTTCAGAACATGACATACCTTTTTAACATGCTTTTCAAATTTTAGTGTAGGATCCAGTATCACGCCTAGGTATGTATCTTCCTCAGCATTATTGATCGTGTGACTATTCACATAAATGTTTGGGAGAACGCTTTGATTTGGTTTGTTCGAAAAATACATAGCAATCCAAAATAATATGTTGCCAGAGCGTCAAATCATAAGGTTCATGCATTTTGGCGTGAGCTTGCACATAGTTTTGCAGTCTGTGACGTTAGAGAAAGGTGGACGCACTTATTTAGACATTACGTCAAGCTTTCAGCCAGAAGGGGAGACGCTCCTCATCCTCTGCTTCAGGCTTTGAGGAAACACAAAAAAAGTAGGATAAAGAAGTTTTTTCATATACCCTTGGCATGTGCGCAATTACATCGACATGCGACATGTTACTCAAAGTAGCTGCAATTTTGTCCACTCTCTGAATTGAAAGTGCAGGTGTACCTAATGTTGTGACCCGGGTAAATCTATACAATGTCTGTAGCGTTTATTTTTAAACGTGTCTGGAAAAAAAAATAGTGGCGAGGACTTCAAGGTATATATTTAAACAGTGTACATTTTCAAAAGGTAAATGATGATACTTTTGGAGAGTGTGAGGCCTGGTTTAATTTGCAATCTGTGAACGTTTTATAGACAGACTCAAAATATATATATATAAATGTATGCAATACTTACACGAAAAAAGATCCAAAACATATTATCCAGACCAAAGATTTTTGAACTGTGGTACGATAGTTGTACGCAGGCTCCATCTAGTGGTAAGCCAAAGCATGACTTCATCAAAGTACAGTGTTTTATTTTTACAGTGTTTTATTTTCCAACTGTGTTACTGTTGAAACTGTGTGTAATGTTAAAGTGGCCATTCATTTTCTACCGCTTTTCCCTTTCGATGTTGGGTTGTAGCCTCTCCTAGCTGCATTCGGACGGTAGTCGGGGTACACTTTGGACAAGTCGCCACCTCATCGCAGGGCCAACACAGATAGACAGACAACATTCACACTCACATTCACACACTAAGGCCAATACTAATACTAATACTAATACTAATACCTAATACTAATAATAATAATAAATGAGGCTAGTTTTGCTAGCTCACCATTTCCGCCCGTGCCTCGAAGCTGCTGTTTGGCTCAACGTTAGCCCGCTTGTGACGTCTCGCATCGCGCCTAGAAGACCCTAAACCTAAATGTGATGTTTAAGCCAACAAAGTTACCGTCAATGAACTCCGACGTGACTTGAGCAGTTTAGAAAGAGCGAGTGAAGTCAACATGGACGTTGTGGCCGCCATCACCAACTCAAACTGCCCGCGAAATCTGCTTTGCAACTACGGCAAGCGCGAAGGGGAAAAATAAATAATTAAAAAAAAAAGTTGATTTGAAACATATTCGCACTTATTAGTGTCGGATATGAGAAACATTGATACAACGCGATTATTACCAACTATACATGAATTTGGTTGTGATTGCAGCCTTAAAACAGTTGTGTTATTTTATAACAAAACAAGAGCAGTTCTATCTATCGTGTTTGGGGGGTGTGGGGGGGGTTTGTAATGTTACGGCGGGAAAAGTAGTAAACTAAATATAACATTGAACCATGCTTTTGAAAATGTATACATTTAAATCCTGGCAAATACTGACTTTTAACAATATAAATTGTTACTTACATGAGTTCGGTAAAGTGTTTTCCTATTGGGCTCCGTGAAGAAACGTGTCTGGGCTTGTTCAGCTGCATGCAGGTACGTGGGCGGGTCCTGACGTTTTAGGTCTGATTTAAACCTTTGAACTGAGTTTTGCTAAATCAATTTATGTTGGAAGTCCAATAAAATTAATTTTATCACATAAAAAAGTAAGTTACGAAAATATTCACACTTTTTACTTATAGATAACTCAAAAACTCTAAAAATAAAAATAAATTGATTTATTGGAATAAATATACTTTTAAAAATAAAGTCTGCCGAAGTTCTGGGTGTCCGCCTTGAAATGACACCTCACAATTTTGAATGATACAAAATTAACATTTTCATAATTGAGGGAGACATCCTGCATTGTTCAAAAAACAAGCTGAAGTCTGGTGAATCAACTTAATGAGATTAATCAATGCTATGGTGATAGCGCTGCTGCCATTTTATAGAATTTTATTCCATGGAACAATCTATAGAACTTTCAGCAGATAAAGGATAATGTCTATAGAATTTCTGTTAGACATTCTATAGAATGCCCAGTTCTATAGAACAATCTATAGACCTTTCAGCAGATAAAGTAATGTCTATAGAATTTCTGTTAGACATTCTATAGAATGCCCAGTTCTATAGAACAATCTATGGACTTTTCATCAGATAATGTAATGTCTATAGAATTTCTATAGGATATTCTATAGAATTCCCAGCTCTATAGAACAGTGAAAAGACCTTCCAGCACATGAAGCTGATGTCTATAGAATTTCTATAGAATTTTGAATACATATTCTATAGAATCTTCAGTTCTAAAGAAATTCCGACGAAATTCTATAGCGTTCTATATATTTCTATAGAGATTCTATAGAACATTTTTTGCAGGGCTAGGGCCAACTTAGTGTTGCCAATCAACCTATCCCCAGGTGCATGTCTTTGGAAGCCGTAGTACCCAAGGGGACCCCCCCGCAGTCACGAGAATAACATGCAAACTCCACACAGAAAAACCCTGAGCTTGGGACTTGTTACAGTGGCCAAAAATATTAAATACACCTGTTAAATAAAACCTCTGACTTGTTTTTAATGAATACTTAGGCCTATTATGTACGCTATTGTATTGTGTTGTTGGTCGTTATGGTGATACTTGGTGAGCCAAGTTTTTTCTGAGGTGGTACTTGGGGGAAATAAATTGACAACTACAAATCTAGACCACAAGGAAGTGTTTTAAATATAGATCAAAATCATCATCCATCCATTTTCTACCGCTTGTCCCGTTCGGGGTCGCGGGGGTGCTGGAGCCTATCTCAGCGATGTATATATATATATATATATATATATATATATATATATATATATATATATATATATATATATATATATATGTATATATATATATATATATATATATATATATGGGGACAGTGTGGCACAGTTGGGAGAAGAATGACCGTGCCAGAAACCTGAGGGTTCCTGGTTTGATCCCCACCTTCTACCAACCTCGTCACGTCCGTTGTGTCCTTGAGCAAGACACTTGCTCCTGATGGGTCGTGGTTAGGGCCTTGCATGGCAGTTCCCGCCATCAGTGTGTGTGAATGTGTGTGTGAATGGCTGAATGTGGAAATAGAGTCAAAGCGCTTTGAGTACCTTGAAGGTAGAAAAGCGCTATACAAGTATAACCCATTTACCATTTATATATGACATGATAACAAGAGACATGCATTTTCCCATTAAGAAACAACATACCCCAATCCATACTTATATGAACACAGTCTGAGCAACTAAAATATACAATTGTGAACATTGAACCTGCACACTGTGCTCTCTTAGTGTTTCTCAGTGATTGTTCTATACTCAGAGGAAAAAAGACGGAGGTGTTTTTTCAATGCATTCAAGGGCTGCTGAACAGAGTAGGACAACACCTGCCAGAAATAATAAATGATAAAAATATATTTTATTGTATTATGCATTCTTCATTTACATAAATATTAAAGTGCTACAGTGCACTTTAATATGTCATTTACATAAAACGGATAAAATACTAAGACTGAAACACTGGTATTGAAGGATAAGAAATACAAAACATGCAAAATAGTTCTAACAGTGTGTCTATTTATTTCAGTTATTTAAAAAAAACAATTACTTTGTCAAAAGGTTTCAGTGCGTGTATTTGTACTTTTTGAGTAAATTCAACGCGATAATAATAACAGTGATTACCGTGATAATGTTGGTCACAATAACCTTCATATGAAATGTTTAAATCGTTACATCCCTAATATAGTACTATTGGACTGCATTGTAATTGCATTAACTTTGCTTTGTTGTTCAGTTCACCACAAGTGGCTTGTGCTGCTTCTTGAACGTACGTAACTATAGTAACACAAATGTGTTTGTTACTGCGGATGTCAGACAGACAAAAAGGTACGTTTTAATCAACTGTGATTGATTTTCTCTCAGGTACTTTTTGCTCATTTCAGTCTTTGTGCCCTTCTGGAGCACTTCACAAGCACCACTCTTACACACAAAAATACTAAGTCCTTGTTCATTGTGGGAACAAGACGGCAGTGGCAGAATGAACTTGCACACACTCACATATGTGCGCCTGCAAGCACACACACATTTACTTTGATTTTTCGTGTAGAGTTTACAGCGTGACATTTAGACATCAGATCTTACTTAAAGGGGATGTATGATGCAAAACCAACTTTTTTTTTTTAACCTATTTGTACCTGCTGTTGTGTTGAAATGAAACCATGAGATATGTATAAAACAATCTTGCCCTCCTACTAGGGTTGCAAAATTCCGGGAATATTCAAAGTTGGAAACTTTCCATGGGAATATATGGGAATTAACGGGAATTTAATGGGAATAAACATTGAATGCAATATGCTAGATTTTGCAACATGATTATTAGCTAAAACAACCTGATTTAATACAAATTCAGTTGAATTTCAACCCTATACTGTGCATTCCTCCATCACAGGGCCGGCCCGTGGCATAGGCCGTATAGGCAAATGCTAAGGGCGCCGTCCATCAGGGGGCGCCATGCCAGTGCCACAAATGTTGGAGTAAAAAAAAAAAAAAAAAGTTGTTACTATTATTTCTAAATACAAAAAAATAATCTCACGTTAATTAAAATGCAAAGTAAAGCCTATTTAATAGAAATATTATTTGTTACAACATTACGCCCCCCCTCCTCCCCCCGCACGGTGCGCCCCCTCCCTTCCCGTATCATGACTCTTTTTGGACGTCACCACATCAAAAAATCAACACAAGATGTCAAAACGGCCAAAACTGTCAGGTGCCCAGGGAAGAAAAAAGAGAAAAGAAGAGGAGAAACGAGAAAAGACAGAGGTAGCAGGTAGGTAACGTACGTTAGCCTACATGAAATTATTTGTCTGTTACAGAATGTGATAGTAACCTGGCTTTTTAGCATTAAGCTAATGTTACATGATTCGGCAATTGCTAATCAATACATAGCTAGTTCTGTTTTAACGTCGGGTTAATATTGTGGAGGGGGCTAAATTGTTATGGAAAATAATAATGTAACGTTAGGTAATTACAGTACTCCCACCTTACATTCCTCAGGGACATTTGTATTAGATCTTTTAAGCAGGTGTTTTTTGTTTACATTATTGCCTTCTGGTTAGCTAATGTTTGCCCTGCAGGTAATAGTCACTTTTCCACCCCTTTATATATTAGGTATAGTTGTAAGTAAAAAAAAAGGTCAAAGACAAAGCTATTCGGGTTCTTGTGGGGGGGGGGGGGGGGGGGGGGGCACCTAAAATCTTGCCTAGGGCGCCAGATTGATTAGGGCCGGGCCTGCTCCATCACATGTGCAGAGCATATCTTCCATCACATGCCAAGATAACTCCCAGCATGCTACACACTACAGCAGGGCTATTGAGGACACACTAGTATTTGAGCCCAAGGACTTCATCCAGGCAGGTAAATGTCGATGATATTACTGGGGTAAATATATTTGATATATGGTATTTAAGTTTAATAGAGGTGTAATTGCTTGTTACTGTATGACTGTAGACTACTCCAGCAGACTTCCACTCAATCCAGCTAGCTGTTCCTGTACTTGTTAAATGATTTTGGGGCCAAACATTTTCTAGCTAGCTAGGTTTATGTACCACCACAGTCTCATAATGAACCACAACTATTTCTCCATTAGCCGTGATGCTAATTGTCTCCATTTTAAATCACATTAATTTATGCTAACAACGTTAGCGATCCGAATTTACCTTTTTTATGATCTGTAAAGTTCAACTAGCAAATACTAAATCAAAACGTATGGTTTCCTTTGCCTTCTGTTCTGCTAGCCATTCTGTTGCCATACAAGAATGTAGGTTATAGTTTGATTTAGCATGCTGATTGAGTGTTCATTTATTCATCTAGCCTATTTCTATTCAATTGTCCATCAGCAAAATATTTTTAAAGACTACTCCAATTGTTTAGCTGACTATTTATATCTGTGTGTGGCATTGCATTAGTGTTTTACAAGCTTCTCATCGTATTCTATAGAATAAGATGGACGGTGTCCTACTTTGAATAATCGAAAAATGGTCAAAATTTCCCAACTTCCCGAGCTTAACTTCCCGTGGTAAATTTCCGGAAACTTTCCACCCCTTTGCAACCCTACCTCTTACATATTTCCTCCAAATGTCCGTATATGCTATAGATTAGATTACCCGAAAAGCTTTGCGCAAGTCCGCCATTGTAGTCCGACATTGTAGTGAATAAGTTCCTTCTTTTTCCCTGTCCTTTTGTTGTGGGGCAGACTGGTTCGTACATGCACATGAATCCTCAGCTCTTGCCATTTCTAATACTTAGTAGTGTATAGTACAAACTTAGTGAGTAGACTCAATATGGAAGTGCTAAAAACTAAAACATGGCTGACCGGGAGAAAATGCAGTCGAAGTGGAGGCACGTAAATAAGACCGCCCAGAAAATGGCGCATCATGAAGAGATGGTCGGACAGCGACATGAATATTTTTCGTAAAGCATAATCTTTACAACATTTTGACCAAATAACCACCACTACATTTTGGAAGGAAGGGTTTTAAATATACAAAAAAAACATAAAAAAGACATTCACAATGGGTGCAGAACCGATTCTGCATGTGGTTTCACAACGCTTGACTGGGTATGATTTGTATCTATTTATTTTAACATGTCTTCCATCCATCCATCCATCCATCCATCTTCTTCCGCTTATCCGAGGTCGGCGCCTAGAAATTCTGTCCATAAAAGTTATGAACAGAACATGTCTTGTTCATGGCAAATCATATTGCTGATGTAGATGCCCATATCTGCTGTACATAATTATATTACAAGAGAGAAGTGTGGGGTACTTCTCTTGTTGCCCTTTTTGTATTTGACTTTGCTAAATGGATTTATTTAATGTTTGACGCAGGCGGACCGTAGCAGGAGGGAATAGAAAGAGGAAAAAAAATAAGACAGAGAGAGACAACAACAACAACAGTTCGAACAACATCAGCAAATATGATATATACAAATATGACGCCAAAAATTAAAGCAAAGAACCAGTTAATGAAGCAGATAGTCATAAAACAAAAATGACAAATATTATTGCACTACAAAGGGAGCTATGCAAATAACACTATTGATCATGAATAATAAAAATGACCTATATTATTAACATTACAATCGCTTCAAAATCAAACAATACACCAAATGTAATAAAGATTTAAGTTACAAAAGAAAGCAGATAAAGAGGGGGGAGGAGCGCACTATATATAAACCTTTTACATTGTTATGATAAAAATAGGTTAAGCTTTAGCAGTGCGCCTTGTTTCTACCCAGTTTCCCCTAGGGCAGGGGTCGGCAACCCTAAATGTTGAAAGAGCCATATTGGACCAAAAAAACAAAAACAAATCTGTCTGGAGCCGCAAAAAATTAAAAGCCATATTACATACAGATGTGTCAAGAGCTATACATTGAATTAAGAGGACTTAAAGGAAACTAAATGACCTCAAATATACCTACAAATGAGGCATAATGATGCAATATGTACATATAGCTAGCCTAAATAGCATGTTAGCATCGATTAGCTTGCAGTCATGCAGTGACCAAATATGTCTGATTAGCGCTCCACACAAGTCAATAACATCAACTAAACTCACCTTTGTGCATTCACGCACAACGTTAAAAGTTTGGTGAACAAAATGAGACAGAAAGAGAAGTGGCATAAACACGTCCTAGAAAGTCGGAGAAAGTTATACATACATGTAAACAAACTACGGTGAGTTCAAGGACCGCCAAAATTAGTAGGACAAAACCGCGCTCGCCAAATACTCGAATCAGTGAAGCATGTTTAATATAAACAGTGTGCTTTATAACAATTAGGGAGGTTTGTGTCATGTTTGTCCTTCTACAGAAACCATATTAAAACAAAAAATATATTTTTTTCCCCTCATCTTTTTTTCATTTTTCATACATTTTTGAAAAAGCTCCCGAGAGCCACTAGGGCGGCGCTAAAGAGCCACATGCGGCTTTAGAGCCGCGGGTTGCCGACCCCCGCCCTAGAGGAGCGGATAGCAACGTTGATATGTTTGCTAAAACGTGATTGTATGTATGTACGAATGTGTGTGTGGGTGTATGAACCGTGTGTGTGTGTGTGTGTGTGTGTGTGTGTGCGTATGTACCTTTGTATGATTGAATATGTCTGTATGTATGCGTGTGTATGTGTGTACTGTATGTATGTATGTATGTATGTACAATATATTTGTCTCCCAGTATGTGCGGGAGCCAAAGTACGGCCACAGCCACCCAGAAAGCCCAACCCAAAACAGCAAGTGCGGTGCCCAAGGAACAAGGGATGCAGGCATGCCAACCAGCGACTGGAACCCCAGGACCGGGCCCACTGAGCCGTCGGGCGGGCCAGCCGCAGGCCGTAGACCGATGCACCCGGTGGAGGACAAGGCACGGGAGAAGCAGGAGACGACCAGGCCCAGCGAGAGATCACACCTCACGTGGGCAGAAAGACCCCCAAGGGGCCGGGAGACTCCCCGCAGCCTTCCCAATAGAGACAGAACCCAACCCACCGCCACCGGCCATCCCCAGGCGCAAAACTCCGCTCACAGATAGAGCACGCCTCACCCTCACACCATCAGGGAGGCCCTGGCACGGAGCCTCTGCTGGTCAAGAAGGCTCCCACCCATGCATGTGTTGTGGGAGTGTAAAAGGCCCCCATAGTGTCTATTGTGTAGTTAAAATTAGGAGGTCAGCCTTCAGAGCTGACCTCAAGTCTCTGTTGATGTGTGTGCTGTAGCATGAGGGAGATATGCATATGGGTGGGGACTAATGATGCCATTAAAATTGGGGCATGAAATTACATAAGTTATTTGATGTTGACAACATGAATTGAAATGATGTGTGTTGGTTTCTATCAGTGTGCAAAGTCATGTTCCTGCAGCACACATGAAATGTCTTAGTTCATTGTGAGGTCGTGAGGTCATAAAAACAAGCTACATTTTCACCTCCTCTGTTTGTGGGGGCACTGTAGATATTTCACTCGATTACTTGATCTTAAAAAGTATTTACATTCGAGTGTTCCTTTTTTTGTTTTATTCAACATGAATTTAGATTTGACAACTTTGGCGAACCACGCTGTAATATCATTTAATAATGTTATGAAGTCTAATAGCAATAATGCACTGGATTTCACTTGTTGTCTTGTTTGCAAAATCATCTTTCGACTATATTCAGAATTACATCACTACACAGTTTTAGTAGCTAAACTATAAACTCTACATTCCTCATCCACAAGAGTTGAGCATTTTATTTGGCTTTTTGTTATGTCACCACAGATTGTAATTTTCAAAGAGGAAATTGATTTATTGCCATATGTGAAATAGGCTCCTCAATACAATTTCAGCAATATCGTTTAAAAAAATATAAACACTTATTATTTCAGCAATACTTACCTAAAACACTTTGTAAACATCTTCCATCTACCTCTTTATTTCATGTAAGTTTTGCTTTATCGTCATAGTATTTTTTTTTGATTGGAAGGTACATCATTCATATCCTCTGCAAGCCATAAGAAGAACAAAAGCAAGCTCACTCATTTATGTTTATGTATATTACATCATATTTACACTATGACGAGGGGTTTAAAATCTCAGTACAGTCCTGTGACCTAAATTATATATGTTGTAATGTTATTTGTAGAGGTGCCTCGATCCAATATTGATGGCAGCAAAAAAAAAAAAAAAAAGTATCAGATGATACAGCATGTGCCATCCATCCATCCATCCATCTTCTTCCGCTTATCCGAGGTCGGGTCGCGGGGGCAGCAGCTTAAGCAGGGAAGCCCAGACTTCCCTCTCCCCAGCCACTTCGTCCAGCTCCTCCCGGGGGATCCCGAGGCGTTCCCAGGCCAGCCGGGAGAGATAGTCTTCCCAGCGTGTCCTGGGTCTTCCCCGTGGCCTCCTACCGGTCGGACGTGCCCGAAACACCTTCCTAGGGAGGCGTTCGGGTGGAATTCTGACCAGATGCCCGAACCACCTCATCTGGCTCCTCTCGATGTGGAGGAGCAGCGGCTTTACTTTGAGCTCCCCCCGAATGACAGAGCTTCTCACCCTATCTCTAAGGGAGAGCCCCGCCACTCGGCGGAGGAAACTCATATCGGCCGCTTGTACCCGTGATCTTGTCCTTTCGGTCATAACCCAAAGCTCATGACCATAGGTGAGGATGGGAACGTAGATCGACCGGTAAATCGAGAGCTTTGCCTTCCGGCTCAGCTCCTTCTTGACCACAACGGATCGATACAGCGTCCGCATTACTGAAGATGCCGCACCGATCCGCCTGTCGATCTCACGATCCACTCTTCCCCCACTCGTGAACAAGACTCCGAGGTACTTGAACTCCTCCACTTGGGGCAAGATCTCCTCCCCAACCCGGAGATGGCACTCCACCCTTTTCCGGGAGAGAACCATGGACTCGGACTTGGAGGTGCTGATTCCCATCCCAGTCGCTTCACACTCGGCTGCGAACCGATCCAGCGAGAGCTGAAGATCTTGGCCAGAAGAAGCCATCAGGACCACATCATCTGCAAATAGCAGAGACCTAATCCTGCAGCCACCAAACCAGATCCCCTCAATGCCCTGACTGCGCCTAGAAATTCTGTCCATAAAGGTTATGAACAGAATCGGTGACAAAGGGCAGCCTTGGCGGAGTCCAACCCTCACTGGAAACGTGTCCGACTTACTGCCGGCAATGCGGACCAAGCTCTGGCACTGATTATATAGGGAGCGAACTGCCACAATAAGACAGTCCGATACCCCATACTCTCTGAGCACTCCCCACAGGACTTCCCGGGGTACACGGTCGAATGCCTTCTCCAAGTCCACAAAGCACATGTAGACTGGTTGGGCAAACTCCCATGCACCCTCAAGGACCCTGCCGAGAGTATAGAGCTGGTCCACAGTTCCACGACCAGGACGAAAACCACACTGTTCCTCCTGAATCCGAGGTTCGACTATCCGGCGTAGCCTCCTCTCCAGTACACCTGAATAGACCTTACCGGGAAGACTGAGGAGTGTGATCCCACGATAGTTGGAACACACCCTCCGGTTCCCCTTCTTAAAGAGAGGAACCACCACCCCGGTCTGCCAATCCAGAGGTACCGCCCCCGATGTCCACGCGATGTTGCAGAGTCTTGTCAACCAAGACAGCCCCACAACATCCAGAGCCTTAAGGAACTCCGGGCGGATCTCATCCACCCCCGGGGCCTTGCCACCGAGGAGCTTTTTAACTACCTCGGCAACCTCAGCCCCAGAAATAGGAGAGCCCACCACAGATTCCCCAGGCCCTGCTTCCTCATAGGAAGACGTGCTGGTAGGATTGAGGAGGTCTTCGAAGTATTCCCTCCACCGATCCACAACATCCGCAGTCGAGGTCAGCAGAGCACCATCCCCACCATACACGGTGTTGACACTGCACTGCTTCCCCTTCCTGAGGCGGCGGATGGTGGTCCAGAATTGCTTCGAAGCCTGCCGGAAGTCTTTTTCCATGGCCTCCCCGAACTCCTCCCATGTCCGAGTTTTTGCCTCCGCGACCGCTGAAGCCGCACACCGCTTGGCCTGTCGGTACCTGTCTGCTGCCTCAGGAGTCCCATGAGCCAAAAGAACCCGATAGGACTCCTTCTTCAGCCTGACGGCATCCCTCACCCCCGGCGTCCACCAACGGGTTCTAGGATTACCGCCACGACAGGCACCAACTACCTTGCGGCCACAGCTCCAATCGGCCGCCTCGACAACAGAGGTACGGAACATCGTCCACTCGAACTCAATGTCCAGCACCTCCCTCGTGACATGTTCAAAGTTCTTCCGGAGGTGGGAATTGAAACTCTCTCTACAGCATGTGCTTGCATGTAAAATGTGTGATATGATGTCCGATACAGGCAGGCCTGTTAACATCTAAATGTCCTCCAATATGCACACAAGTTTGGTCTTTTCTTGTACAAAACCCAAAACCGGTGAAGTTGGCACGTTGTGTAATTCGTAAATACAAACAGAATACAATGATTTGAAAATAATTTTCAACTTATATTCAGTTGAATGCAAATACAAGATATTTAATGTTAGAACTGAGAAATATTGTTTTTATCGTTTTTTTTTTTTTTTTACAAAATAATCATTAACTTAGAATTTAATGGCAGCAACACATTGCAAACACGTTGGCACATGGGCATTTTTACCACTGTGTTACATGGCCTTTCCTTTTAACAACACTCAGTAAACGTTTGGGAACTGAGGAGACACATTTTTGAAGCTTTTCAGGTGAAATTATTTCCCATTCTTGCTTGATGTACAGCTTAAGTTGTTCAACAGTCCGGGGGTCTCCGTTGTGGTATTTTAGGCTTCATAATGCACCACACATTTTCAATGGGAGACAGGTCTGGACTGCAGACAGACCAGTCTAGTACCCGCACTCTTTTACTATGAAGCCACGCTGTTGTAACACGTGGCTTGGCATTGTCTTGCTGAAATAAGCAGGGGTGTCCATGATAACGTTGCTTGGATGGCAACATATGTTGCTTTAAAACCTGTATGTACCTTTCAGCATTAATGGCGCCTTCACAGATGTGTAAGTTACCCATGTCTTGGGCACTAATACACCCCCATACCATCACAGATGCTGGCTTTTGAACTTTGCGCCTATAACAACCCAGATGTTTTTTTTCCCCTCTTTGTTCCGGAGGACACAACGTCCACAGTTTCCAAAAACAATTTGAAATGTGGACTCGTCAGACAACAGAACACTTTTACACTTTGCATCAGTCCGTCTTAGATGAGCTAGGACTCAGCGAAGCCGGCGGCGTTTCTGGGTGTTGTTGATAAATGGCTTTTGCTTTGCATAGTGGAGTTTTAACTTGCACTTGCAGATGTAGCGACAAACTGTGGTTACTGACAGTGATTTTCTGAAGTATTCCTGAGCCCATGTAGTGATATCCTTTACACACTGATGTCACTTTTTGATGCAGTACCGCCTGAGGGATCCAAGGTCACGGGCATTCAATTTTAGGTGCAGTGATTTCTCCAGGTTCTCCGAACCTTTTGATGAGTTGGTGAAATCCCTAAATTCCTTGCAATAGCTCGTTGAGAAATGTTGTTCTTAAACTGTTCGACAATTTGCTCACGCATTTGTTCACAAAGTGGTAACCCTCGCCCCATCCTTGTTTGTGAATGACTGAGCATTTCATGGAAGCTGCTTTTCTACCCAATCATGGCACACACCTGTTCCCAATTAGCCTGTTTACCTGTGGGATGTTCCAAATAAGTGTTTGATGAGCATTCCTTAACTTCCTCAGTCTTTTTTGCCACTTGTGCCATCTTTGTATTCTGTTTTTATTTACGATTTACAAAATGTGTCAACTTTACTGGTTTTGGGGTTTGTATTACAAGTTTGTCATAGTGTAAGGAAGACATTATTTGTTTCATGTAGGATTAGCATCAATGTATAATAGTAATAATAATAATACATCATTATTATAACATTAGTAGTGCATCTACTGGGAAATAACCTTCCTCTGTAAAAGCCAGGGACACTTCTGTTTTGAACTTTAATCAAGGGTCCTTGAATGCAACACAGTTATCTGCTATAAGATGCAACGGCAAAACTTAAACATAACTTTGTCTGATGCTGCCACAAATTGATTTAATAGTATTCTTACTAATGCTGTCAAACAATTCATTTTTTTACTTAGATTAATCATGATTAACCATTAGTTATTACTTGCTTGCATAATTCATATTAACTCAAAAAAAGACCCTAATATTCGGACACCAATGCAATTTTATTGTCAGAATGTCATCCAGGATTTTTTTTAAGGTTATAAGAAACGCACATCATTTTTTTTTTCTCAAACTTGGTAACAAATTCATCTGAAGTTCTGTCAGGGTTTATTTTGAAGGGAAATTTGCCACTGAACACTGACATATGCATTGACCTGACCACTAACTATATAACACGATTATACCTTCAGGTAACCATCCGTAGAGGAGCATGTGCGGTCAAAATAAATTGCAAGATTAATCTGAACAAATCCATGATTAATGCGATAATTTTCGTGATTAATCCAACGTGCTATTTTTGACAACCTTAATTCTTACCTTTCTTCTTTCACGTCTTCCTGGTTCCCAAACATTGGCGCTGTTTATGAATGCATAAATGTGAGCTTTGATGGTGTTATGACATCTGTTGTGAGTGAACAGTGGAGTTTTCCTATGCTCGGTCCTTCGCTACCAGGAGGAATTAACCATTTTGTATTTTTGCAAGGATGCGTAGGTTGTAGGGTTGTACGGTCTACCGGTATTAGTATAGTACCGCAATACTAATGAATAATTTCCGGTACTATACCGTCTTTGAAACTTACCGGTCCCGCACCCCCCCTCACCCGCGTCGAAGTCCCGTCGTGACATTGCTGGTTTTACGAGCAGAGGAGCATGTTCGGCAGCGCACAATCACAGAGTACTTACAAACAGACACAGTGTGTGGACAGAAAAGGGAGAACGGATGCATTTTGGCTTAAAAACTAACGATAAAGGTGAAGTTATAACACTGAAACGCCCTCAGGAAGAGGTGCTTTAAGACATGGCTAGCTAGCTAGCGGCTAACATCCATCCACCGTTGGCAGTGTTTTAGCTACTTCTAAGTCACTAATCCTCGTTTCCATGGCGACAAATAAAGTATGTTTCTTACAAATATCATCCCTGCAGGACGAGGAATAGCTAAACATGTTTCACTACACACCGTAGCTCACCAGCGTCACGATGTAAACAAACGCCATGGGTGGATCTACACTTGACATCCACTGTAATGATATCAAGTACAGGAGCGTATCTAGTCGATACTACTATGATTATGTCAACATTTTTTGGCATCACAACATCTTTCATTTAAAAAAAAAATATATATAATGTTTATAAAGTCAGGAAATATGTCCCTGGACACATGAGGACTTTGAATATGACCAATGTATGATCCTGTAACTACTTGGTATCGGACTGATACCCAAATGTGTAGTATCATCCAAAACGAATGTAAAGTATCAAACAACAGAAGAATAAATGATTATTACATTTTAACAGAAGTGTTGACAGAACATGTTAAAAGAGAAAGTAAGCAGATATTAACAGTAAATGAACAAGTAGATTAATAATTAATTTTCTACCACTTGTCCTTAATAATGTTGACAGAATAATAGAATGGAAAATGACACAATAAGTTACCGTATTTTCCGCACTATAAGGCGCACCGGATTATAAGGCGCACCTTCAATGAATGGCTTATTTTAAAACTTTGTTCATATATAAGGTGCACCACATTATAAGGCGCATAGAATAGACGCTACAGTAGAGGCTGGGGTTGCGAGACCTGTTGTGGCTCAATATTGGTCCATATATAAGGCGCACCGGATTATAAGGCGCACTGTCAGCTTTTGAGAAAATTTGAGGTTTTTAGGTGCGCCTTATAGTGTGGAAAATACAGTACTGCATACGTCAGCAGACTAATTAGGAGCCTTTGTTTGCTTACTTACTACTAAAAGACAAGTTGTCTAGTATGTTCACTAGAATAGATTGACTATTTTATTTAAGGACTTAACTGCAATAAGATTCAAGATGATTTATTGTCAATTCTTAACATGCACAAGACACATAAGAACTGAAAACTATATTTTTGGCACAGTCCCACTCAGAGCAGACATACGTTACAGGGAAACAAAACAAGACCGCCGACGGAGCAGACATTTTTACGGAGCTCCTTAAAAAAATGTGAGAAAAAGGTGATATTGGGGAAGGGGGGAGAGTAAAAAAATATCAGTCAAAGGCTGGATCCGCAAGAGGGGGTCCAGACTGAGTTCAAGGGAAAAAAACTCATTTGCTATGCAAACATAAACACGTTACATTTAGTCACAACAAACTCGCAACAGAGGGAGGGGGAGTTGGAGCAAACAAGCGGTGGTGAAGGCGGTGGTTGGGGAAGGGGCGGGTGCGTGCGTGTATGCCCAATCAACTTGGGTGTGATGTTGAAGTGTTTTTGTGGACTGGGGCCGATCTCAAAGTTCGACACCAGGTGCTTGTTGTGAAAAAGGGAGGTCAAAAGCGTCCATCGTTGAGGTGTCCTCGATGGTGTTTTTCAGAGCAGCCTGTTCCTGATAACACAGCGTCAAGGCCATTCGAGGGAGTCAAATCGTAGATTAGGATGTTGTTTTTCTTCGAGCAGTCAGAAAACAATGACTTGCCTGCCCTATTGTCCATGCTGGTTTTCTCTCAAATTCAATTCAATTCTCCTTCTCAGCAAACTTCTCCAAGATGTGATCCATCTTGCGATTCAGATCAGAAATCGCCGCAGTCTGTGTTCCCACAGCCTTGCCCAATCCTTCCATTGCAACGAAAAGCCTTTGGGCTCCTTGAGTGGCTGCCATCGTCTTCCGAATTTGACGATACACCAGAGCAATGCCCAGCCCCGTGATCAAGGTTCCAAATAGGTAGATGTCTTCCACGTCCTTGATTGAAAGGACTGAGAGGCACATGATTCTCCATTTATCCCAGGAGTCTCTCACGTACCCCGCAGCAATGGTTCCATCAGGGCAGCCAGGCTCCCCCGAACCTCTGTTCCTTGTCGAAAATAAAATAAGAAACATATGTTTAATGTACCCTAAGATTTGTTGTTAAAATAAAGCCAATAATGCCATTTTTTTGTCGTCCCCTTTATTTAGAAAAGTACCAAAATAATTTTAGTACCAGTACCAACATATTAGTATCGTTACAACACTAGTAGGCTGTGTTACATATTTGATCCAAACAACATAATTATTGAACTTTGACAACAAAATGTGTTGTATCTTAACTTGTATGGTGTGGTCTTGCATAACTGATGGATTTCATTGAGAGAAAAAAAAAAAAATCTTAACAAAAGCACAAACCATACTTGCCAACCCTCCCGGATTTCCCGGGAGACTCCCGAAATTCAGCGCCTCTCCCGAAAACCTCCCGGGACAAATTTTCTCCCGAAAATCTCCCAAAATTCAGGCGGAGCTGGAGGCCACGCCCCCTCCAGCTCCATGCAGACCTGAGTGACGTGTTCACACGTCCGCTTTCCCACAATATAAACAGCTAATGATCGAGGGCGAGTTCTGGGTTTCTTATGTGGGTTTATTGTTAGGCAGTTTCATTAACGTCCTCCCAGCGCGGTAACAACACACAACAACACCAGTCAAGTTTTCGTCTACCGTAAAGCAGTTCGTCTGTCGTAAACAGCAATGTTGTGACACTTTTAAACAGGACAATACTGCCATCTACTGTACATGCATATGTGACCCACCCATAATGTGTCACATTTTTGTGTTGATTTATTTATTTTATTTTGTGGTTTGAATTCATTTTTGGAACTGTCATTCCACATTTATCAGTATTCACATTGGTCAGTAGGGGGCAGTAGGGCGTTTCTTCCCAATTGAATGCTATCACCTGCAGACCGGAAGTGTCTTGTCATTCTGATGAGCGCGACCAGTCTGTGAACAATTGAAACGTCCTGTGTGCTTTTTCCTCCTGTATAACAGGTTAGTTTTGGTGAATCAACTCACTGAATAATGTCCATGTGATCTTTATAAGTTTAAGTACACATTCTGATGGTGGAGCCTAACTCTAAAGTGTTTGTGAGTTGTAGTTTGTATTTGTGAATGAATCCAGTGCACAGCTGCAGTAATCAATACAAAAAGGCGACGTGAGTGCGCAATGTTTATATAGGAACTTCTGATCCTAATTCAGACTCCCAAATTAGAGCTCCCGTTTTCTTATTGATTTTATAATGTATATTTGTATAATGTGTGTGTTCTGAAATAGTGACAGAGAATAGAACAAGGATGGACAATTCAACCCTTAACTCAACAATGAGTATATGAGTGTTATGTGTGTGTATATGTGTAAATAAATTAACACTGAAATTCAAGTATTTATTTTATTTATATATATATATATATATATATATATATATATGTAATAAAAAAAAATGTATAGCTAGAATTCACTGAAAGTCAAGTATTTCTTATATATATATATATATATATATATATATATCTTAACCACGCCCCCAACCACGCCCCCCGCCCAACCCCGACCACGCCCCCCACCTCCCGAAATCGGAGGTCTCAAGGTTGGCAAGTATGGCACAAACCATGATAATTTTCCAGTGGTTGTTGCCCTAAACAACCGCATAGTGTCTGATTATGGTATGTGCATTGTTGCTATTTGAGTCCTTTTGGTTGACAGAATGTTTCCTGTCAGGGCCTGAAGTCACTGATTAAGAGCAGGGAGCAGTGTGAGACAGGACAGCTTCGACCTGAGCCATTCATTAGACCACCACTTTGCTAATGGTTGCTGCAACACTACCTTCCCCTCGATGCTCCAACGGAGCAGATGAACAGACTTTTCCAACCCGGCGCTGGCTGGCAGCGTGATAGGGGCCAAAGAAGCAAGGTCTAGCAGCCCCCTCTCTTGCTCCCTCCATTTTCACTCCAACCTGCCAGCTCATTACGGAGTACAAATGGCGGATCAGGTCGGCCGTGTTTGCCTCAGCCCCCAAAACCACATCTAAATTGGCAGGCTTAGCTGCGTCTCCTCTGAAGTGTCGTGGGCTCCCTTTTGGCAGCCTTCCCCCACCACACCCCGAAGCCTTTCAGTCTGGGTGGCGACCATGGAGGCAGGCGGCGGTCCTAAGCAGAGAGAGTCAGCTGGATGAGGGAGGGATGAATCACCCCCGTTTAGTCTCTGTAGCAAGGGGTGAAATGCCATCATTACCCAGCTGCCTATCAAATAAATTGGCAATTATAGCCTGAGATTGCAAGTAAACCGCGTGTTACTCCTCTTTTTTTCCCCCACCGAATGCCCTCGATAAGAGGCAGGTGCAATCGAGGGAAGCTTTGGAGTGCTGGTCAGAGCACACATGTTGCCATTACGGCAGGCAATAATGAACACATCTCTAGGTTTTAGTTATTTGGAGAACGCAGAAAGCCTCTTCCAGCGTCACCATTGCAACATGTTCTCATGCAGATGTTGTAAAAAAAAAAGTAATTGGTTTTAAATTAAACCATACAGTGTTGTATTGAACTTGACTATTTTCCAATAAGACGACAAGCAACACAACTAAAATGGTAACTTGGCAAAATACAGGTGGATGTGGTATGCTAATGGGGTGTTCCAGTCAGCAAAAAACAAGTGTGGGATGAATGTGAAATATGTGATATAAGCTCTGGTAAAAGCAATCCTTTAGCGTGTTAACTTATGCAAGGCTGGAAAGCCAGTTAACAAGTACAAACCCCGTTTCCATATGAGTTGGGAAATTGTGTTAGATGTAAATATAAACGGAATACAATGATTTGCAAATCATTTTCAACCCATATTCAGTTGAATATGCTACAAAAACAACATATTTGATGTTCAAACTGATAAACATTTTTTTTTTGTGCAAATAATCATTAACTTTAGAATTTGATGCCAACAACACGTGACAAAGAAGTTGGGAAAGGTGGCAATAAATACTGATAAAGTTGAGGAATGCTCATCAAACACTTATTTGGAACATCCCACAGGTGAACAGGCGAATTGGGAACAGGTGGGTGCCATGATTGGGTATAAAAGTAGATTCCATGAAATGCTAAGTCATTCACAAACTAGGATAGGGCGAGGGTCACCACTTTGTCAACAAATGCGTGAGCAAATTGTTGAACACTTTAAGAAAAACCTTTCTCAACCAGCTATTGCAAGGAATTTAGGGATTTCACCATCTACGGTCCGTAATATCATCAAAGGGTTCAGAGAATCTGGAGAAATCACTGCGCGTAAGCAGCTAAGCCAGTGACCTTCGATCCCTCAGGCTGTACTGCATCAACAAGCGACATCAGTGTGTAAAGGATATCACCACATGGGCTCAGGAACACTTCAGAAACCCACTGTCAGTAACTACATTTGGTCGCTACATCTGTAAGTGCAAGTTAAAACTCTCCTATGCAAGGCGAAACCCGCTTATCAACAACACCCAGAAACGCCGTCGGCTTCGCTGGGCCTGAGCTCATCTGAGATGGACTGATGCAAAGTGGAAAAGTGTTCTGTGGTCTGACGAGTCCACATTTGAAATTGTTTTTGGAAACTGTGGACGTCGTGGCCTCCGGACCAAAGAGGAAAATAACCATCCGGATTGTTATAGGCGCAAAGTTGAAAAGCCAGCATCTGTGATGGTATGGGGGTGTATTAGTGCCCAAGACATGTGTAACTTACACATCTGTGAAGGCGCCATTAATGCTGAAAGATACATACAGGTTTTGGAGCAACATATGTTGCCATCCAAGCAACGTTACCATGGACGCCCCTGCTTATTTCAGCAAGACAATGCCAAGCCACATTGTTACATCAACGTGGCTTCATAGTAAAAGAGTGCGGGTACTAGACTGGCCTGCCTGTAGTCCAGACCTGTCTCCCATTGAAAATGTGTGGCGCATTATGAAGCCTAAAATACCACAACGGAGACCCCCGGACTGTTGCACAACTTAAGCTGTAAATCAAGCAAGAATGGGAAATAATTCCACCTGAGAAGCTTAAAAATTGTGTCTCCTCAGTTCCCAAACGTTTACTGAGTGTTGTTAAAAGGAAAGGCCATGTAACACAGTGGTGAACATGCCCTTTCCCAACTACTTTGTCACGTGTTGCAGCCATGAAATTCTAAGTTAATTATTATTTGCAAAAAAAAAATAAAGTTTATGAGTTTGAACATCAAATATCTTGTCTTTGTAGTGCATTCAACTGAATATGGGTTGAAAAGGATTTGCAAATCATTGTATTCCGTTTATATTTACATCCAACACAATTTCCCAACTCATATGGAAACGGGGTTTGTAAATGTCTTACAAAAGCACACACGCTTGACATACATGATCAGTTCAGTTCAGTTTCAGTTTATTTCGAACATGCATACGATACAATGTAATTCATCACACATTTCCAGTTGGTTCATTACAGCATGTCCGAAAAGGAGTAGGAAGAAGCAGAGCTTATTTAATCCTACCCCTTTTCATACCATAACAATTGTATCCAATGTTCTTCTTCTCTGTAACAGAACAGTGAACAACTAAAAAAATATACAATATTAAGCTAACACATATTAAATACATAAATAATTTTTGTCTCAATAAAAAAAAAGAAAAGAAAGAAAGAAAAGAAGAAGAGTGATCTTAATTGAACAATATTGCAGGGTAAAACTCCACATGTGTCAATATAAACAGTTATCAGATATTAATTGTTGCACATTACTTATACATACAACGTCTCCAAGGCAGAAGCGTATTTAAAAATACCCAGCAACACACGTGTCCGCATTATTCGATTTACTGCGTCATGATCCTAATTTCATGAACTATTGTGACCACCAGGCGTCATTGGGAACTCATTGCCACCCCACTTCAATTGAAAGGCAGCATAAGTCCATTCCAGACGGTTAATGATAAATAGGTTAGTGTACTTTATACTGTTGGTTGTCCTCTGTTTGGCTAGTTTCACTTGATCAAACCTTTTTCTAAATAACACACGTATGTACAGTATGATACCTCCTGATACTGCTTTGGTGTTGGCCAATACTCAATGCTCAAATATCGGTTTCATCTCTGATAACAGGTATTGTGATACCCCTACTTTTGATCTCATTCAATCTACTTTGATTTTTATATGGCTATAATAATGTATTTGATATTTCTATGCTAAAACTCATTTGTAAAATGAGTCATCTTCAGCGTGAGAAACTTGTACAACATTTAAATAAAATTGCCTGAATTTTCAGTAGTTGACTATGTGTACCTTCACTTGTAGAGTTAAAAAAAGACATACATTTACGTTTACCCTGAGAGATGGATGGATGGTTTCTGTGAAGCACAAAAATCATTCAAGAAAGAAGGTAATGAGAGCTCATCAAGTTTCCAAAAACAATTTGAAATGTGGACTCTTCAGACCACAGAACACTTTTCCACTTTGTATCAGTCCATCTTAGATGAGCTCAGGCCCAGCGAAGCCGACGGCGTTTCTGGGTGTTGTTGATAAACGGTTTTCACCTTGCATAGGAGAGTTTTAACTTGCACTTACAGATGTAGCGACCAACTGTAGTTACTGACAGTGGGTTTCTGAAGTGTTCCTGAGCCCATGTGGTGATATCCTTTACACACTGATGTCGCTTGTTGATGCAGTACAACCTGAGGGATCGAAGGTCACAGGCTTAGCTGCTTACGTGCAGTGATTTCTCCAGATTCTCTGAACCCTTTGATGATATTACGGACCTTAGATGGTGAAATCCCTAAATTCCTTGCAATAGCTAGTTGAGAAAGGTTTTTCTTAAACTGTTCAACAATTTGCTCACGCATTTGTTGACAAAGTGGTGACCCTCGCCCCATCCTTGTTTGTGAATGACTGAGCATTTCAAGGAATCTACTTGTATACCCAATCATGGCACCCACCTGTTCCCAATGTGCCTGTTCACCTGTGGGATGTTCCAAATAAGTGTTTGATGAGCATTCCTCAACTTTATCAGTATTTGTTGCCACCTTTCCCAATTTCTTTGTCACGTGTTGCTGGCATCAAATTCTAAAGTTAATGATTATTTGCAAAAAAAAAAAAAGTTTATCAGTTTGAACATCAAATATGTTGTCTTTGTAGCATATTCAACTGAATATGGGTTGAAAATGATTTGCAAATCATTGTATTCCGTTTATATTTACATCTAACACAATTTCCCAACTCATATGGAAACAGGGTTTGTACATGTACAATACTGATGTCGTATTATGCTTGCTTACGGGTACAATGCTCCTCCATTACTTTTGATCACAGGTGGGCAGTAACGCGCTACATTTACTCCAATAGATTTACTTAGGTTACATTTTTTGATAAATTGCACTTGTTAGAGTAGTTTTGCCGTGGTTATTAATTATACTGTTTATTGTTACATCCCCAAGCACTAGTGAGGTTTGATTACATTCCACCAATAAAAACAGGGCCCGGCAGTCACATGGCCGCACTCAAATGACACACTGTGAAAGGTGACATGACGTCAGACAAGAAAGCACAACTCTTCACTGTTTACATCCAAACTAGGAAAAATAACATTAAATTAATGTGCTGTCATCTGTGTCAGTAATTGCTGCCATTTCAGCCGACAACTATTCCACTTTCAACGAAAGAAAATATTTTTAAGATGTTTTGTATGTTTTAACTGTGCAATTTTATGATTTAGCTGTGCATATGCTAACAATAGCTCTGTTATAATGACTGTAAAATCTTGCATAGTAGGCCTATGTGCTGTAGTGGTGTTGTTATATCTCTCATGCACACAAACACACACTAATTACAGTTCTAGTGCAAGTGCCATTCAAAAATAGCAACTAAATACATCAGAATTTACTCACCAATTACTCAGTATTTGAGTAGTTTTTTTCCTGAATACTTATTTTCTCAAGTCATTAGTTGGATGGCTATGTTTTACTTGTATGTGAGTCAAAATGACTTATTACTTATTAAAGCAGAGAATACGGCCCTTTAAGATTTTCAGTCTGTCTGTCCGGACGTTTCCACATTATTTTTCTTAACCTTTGACATCGAGACTAGTCTTCAATATGATGTGCAGTGCCGTTTTCAGATTACCGTAAATCGTGAACTTTAGAAAGTATTCCAATGGTTGGAATCCGCGCTTTTGGGGGATATACAGGTTGTTACGGTAAGTAACATTACAGTAGCTCCAGGCATTAAGCAGAGGGGGCGGGGTTTGTTTCCAGCAGCCAGCCTGAAACACGGGTGTCAGGCAAGGTCGCCTTAATGCACGGGCTTACCTGGGCTGAAGCCCAGGGGTCGCACCCTATCAGAGGCCCCCGATTTTGATCTTTCAATCAATCAATCAATGTTTATTTATATAGCCCTAAATCACAAGTGTCTCAAAGGGCTGCTCAAGCCACAATGACATCCTCGGTACAGAGCCCACATAAGGGCAAGGAAAAACTCACCCCAGTGGGACGTCGATGGGAATGCCTTTGAGAAACCTTGGAGAGGACCGCATATGTGGGTAACCCCCCCCCTCTAGGGGAGACCGAATGAAATGGATGTCGAGTGGGTCTGACATAATATTGTGAGAGTCCAGTCCATAGTGGATCCAACATAATAGTGAGAGTCCAGTCCATAGTGGGTCAGCAGGAAACCATCCCGAGCGGAGACGGGTCAGCAGCGCAGAGATGTTCCCAACCGATACACAGGCGAGTGGTCCACCCCGGGTCCCGACTCTGGACAGCCAGCACTTCATCCATGGCCACCGGACCTGTGTGTCTCCCCCTCCACAAGGGAGAGGGGGGACCAGAGGAGAAAAGAAAAGAAACGGCAGATCAACTGGTCGAAAAAGGGGGTCTATTTAAAGGCTAGAGTATCCAAATGAGTTCAGTGTTTCCCACAGGACAGGCATCTATTTGTGGTGGTGTGGTCGGCGTGCGGGCGGGGGGGGGGGGGGGGGGCGGCAGCGGCAGCGGCGATGACCAAGAAGAACGCGAAGTTGGAATATAATTACAACATTTTATGTACATATTTATATACAGATTTGAACAATTAGTGATTCACTGAAATATATTTATTAATTGTGGTTCTTACAAAAAATATATCTTATAAAATATAAAAGCTAAAATGTCTCTTAAAGCTCTGCCCCTTTAATTAGTGAATACTAAATAATTTAACTTTAGCCTACTACTACAACCATATTATTTACCAGCAACATGAAGTGTAACAGAGGCAGAGGTGTCCTGCCACAGTCAGTCAACCTCCTCCTCCTCCTCCTCCTGCTGCTGCTGCTGAACAGGTCGCACCTGTGGTCCGAACTGTAGGCCTACCTCCTCTCCAAGTCGAGCCCCTTTCGGCCGTTGAAAATATTTTTCTATACTCATCTGTGTGAAGGAGTGAACATCCAACATTAGAATTCATTACTAACGAGCAGAAGCGCTCTAGGTACAGTGCCGTCTAACCTTAAGCGGCAGCAGCTCAACACATGCAGGGTTCAACGTTAAGGTTTTTTTCTACTTGCCTGACTTCTCAAATCTACTTGCCCCAATATTTGTACTTGTCCTGCCTAGGTTTTTTTCTGGCTGTGTAGTGCTCATGGCTTACATCTTAATAGAATCCTTCCCGTTGACTATTTACAACACTACACAGTATTTATTATTATTATTATCTATAATTACATTTAAATGGCATTGCATACATGTAAAATTAAATGCTATTTCACATTATTTGACCAGTAGCAGTTACACTCATCTGAACAGGTCAGCCACCTGTTTAAAGCCCAATCACAGTTGAAATCTTGAAATGAATGGTCTTTAATGGCCAAAACTGGCCATTAAACATGGCCATTTATCATTTATTTAAAACATTAACCTGGACAACATTTTAACAGCTGGTTGGCTCAGATTTTATTATTTTCATTGCATTCACATGCTGCAGTGGACAGTGGACAATTTAGCTTCAGTCCATGTGTGTTTATTGACAACATGGTTATAACCTGGACACGTTAGCTCGTCGGTCTTGTAACACGTGACTGTTACTACGAGCGTCTGCCCCGGGCCACGAGTCAAACAGCGGCGGTGTTAATGAAGCAGCGTCAGGCTGCTCACCGTCAGTGAAACGCTCGGTGAAATCACGGATTAACGTTAAATATATGACGAGCCGCGAGCGATGCAGCTATAACCTATACCTATAACATCTGTAAAAATGAAGCAATGCTACCACGCTAGCAAGCGTTAGCTCGCCGGCTATGAGCCACCAAGCTGCTAACTGTCGCCAAAAGGCACCATTTAAGTTTTTTTCCCCATGGCATCCTGGATCAAGGCTTTCAGCAGCTTTTGGACGTTTGAGGTAGAAACGTAGGAAGCGCCATCATTATGAAAAGTAGCCGGCGAGTATTTTGATCCCGTCTGTCCCTCTTCTTCTTCTTCTTCTTCTTCTTCTTCTTCTGGCCCACCAGGTGAATTAAGTGCTATTGCATAGTGCATAGTAGGCTACCGCCACCTACTGCACCTGAGGTGTAACTACAAGCAACATTCACAGACAGTCCCATTGCTTTTATGAGCGGTCGAGCGAGTCAAAAGCCGAAAAATCAATTTGTGGCGGACGTAATTCTTTCGTGGCGGGCCGCCACAAATAAATGAATGTGTGGGAAACACTGGAGTTTTAAGATGGGACTTAAATGCTTCTACTGAGGTAGCATCTCTAATTGTTACCGAGAGGGCATTCCATAGTACTGGAGCCCGAATAGAAAACGCTCTATAGCCCGCAGACTTTTTTTGGGCTCTGGGAATCACTAATAAGCCAGAGTTCTTTGAATGCAGATTTCTTGCCGGGACATACGGTACAATACAATCGGCAAGATAGGATGGAGCTAGACCGTGTAGTATTTTATACGTAAGTAGTAAAACCTTAAAGTCACATCTTAAGTGCACAGGAAGCCAGTGCAGGTGAGCCAGTATAGGCGCAATATGATCAAACTTGACAGCGGAATGCATTAATTAGCAGAGGTGGGACCAAGTCATTGTTTTGCAAGTCACAAGTAAGTCTCAAGTCTTTGCCCTCAAGTCCGAGTCAAGTCCCGAGTCAAGACAGGCAAGCCCCGAGTCAAGTCCAAAGTCAAGACTGGAAAGTCTCAAGTCAAGTCCTAAGTCCTGCATTTTGAGTTTCGAGTCCTTTCAAGTCCTTTTAACCACAGACTAATATATTAACACAGATTGTGTATGCTTTTCAAACGCTGTATTTATTTATTAAAACAAGTGCATTTTAAATTGCAGGAAAGAAAATTGTGCTGACATTGCACTTCATAATAGCACTATTAACCAGTCATTTTAAACATTAACTCATTCCTTTACAGAACAAACACATTGAAAAATAAAGTGCAAATGTACTTATTTGTACAAAAGTGTTAACATTGAAAAAACATGACATATACGTGAACATAACAAAAAAGTTGTACTTTTTATATGTCAGGGCCCTATGCTGCATTGCATTTGCAAAAGACCAAATTAGCCAAGAGTCTGTCAGTCATTTGTGCACGATGGGGGCGTAGTATGATGCCACCATGGCTGAAAACTCGCTCCACTGGAGCACTGGAGGCAGGCACTGCCAAGACTCTCATGGCCACTCGGAACAGTGAAGGAAGAGTCTTCATGTTCAATGCCCAGAACAAAAGGGGGGAGATAGTTTTTTTGGGTTGGTGCACTACTTGTAAGTGTATCTTGTGTTTTTTATGTTGATTTAATTAAAAAAAGAAAAAAAATATATATATATTTCTTGTGCGGCCCGATACCAATCGATCCACGGACCAGTAGCGGGCCGCGGCCCGGTGGTTGGGGACCACTGAGGTAAACAACCAACAGTATGTCAGAAAGCTAGCTAAAACGGTACACTTATTCATAATATAGTATACATTTTAACTGACCTTTATTTTACTATTTTTGTCTTTTTTTAGGTGGCTAAAATACACGGTGCTGCTGACCGCCGTCTAACGTTACGTGTGATATATTGACTAACGTAACCCTGCTTAAAAAAAATCACTGAACAAAAAGTATGAATAAGGTAGTGAACTGCAACAGATTCCCGTGTTTGCAATAACGTTATAACGTTAGCAGTGAGTTTACAGCCTCACTGATTTAACTACACAGCAAATAAAAGTCACGTTACTTAGCCAATAAACGTTATCTTACATTCAAAACTTACCGTTCTTTGTGCAACTTCAAATGCCGGACGAAGTTGGAAGTTGTTGCCTCTCCATCAGTCATTTTCGAACCGCATGTGTTGCATACTGCAAACCGTTTTGTGTTGACCACCTCGTAATTTTTATACCCAAACGAAATTATTTTAGGTATCATTTTTTGTTCACTGGCGTGTGGTTTGGACATGTCTTCTTCGTTGGTTGTCCTGCAATTTGATTGGATGAATGCTGTGTGATGAAAACAAAGTAGATCTAATTTGATTGGCTGTTGTACTGAGACCACACCAGCTGACACACGCAACGCTGATAGAGAAGTACACAATGAAAAATACGGAGCGCTCCCGAATAACTTTTTCATCTTTGGGTTTTGGGGAAAGTAGCATGTGACGTAACATAATCAGGTAATAAGAAGGGACCTTTATTTTGAAGGCGAGTTACTCCCTCCTCTAGTTTCCGGTAGTGTCCGCACGACAGTCAGACGCCCACTCGTTTACACACAAGACAGGTGTACGTGTTTCAGCGCTCCAAGTTTGTTGTTTCTTCCCACAAAGTGCCTTGGAAACATTGTCTGTAAGTCCTGTGTCCGTTTTATTAGTGACATGAAGACGTTGTGTGTGCGTGTAAATGTAGAAATAGTACTGTGCAACGATAGCTTGTTCTACTGTTTAGCTTGTTGCTACTTAGCATGTAGCTTCTTTGCTCGCTAGCTCACTCCTCTAAGGGAGGGTGCAATGTTTGTAAATGTAAATCTTATTCATGTGTGGCTTTGAGTGTTACAGGGGCTATGTAGGCATATTTACATCACTTTATGAGCACTGTTTACATGCTATTGTATGGGCTGTGTGTGTATGTGTGAAAACATGTTATGCAGCAAACATTTATGGAAATGTAGTTATTTAGTAGTGTTTATTTGACATATAGTTTGTGTCTCTTTATACAGTTTTACAACAAAAAAGAGAAGATAACAAAAGCAAAAATACATTCAAGGAAAAGAGAAAACAAAGAAAGAAATGACCAATTAGACAAGAAGAAAGGAAAAGTGCATTCTCTGTGAAAACCACTAAAGCTTCTTAAAGATAAAGGCCTGGACTCTTTCTTCTCTTTCCTTGGGATCTTCATGTTAGCTATCTGTCAACTTGTTTACGTCACGGACACAGACACGTAGGACGGAATATAGCAAGTCATGTCAAGTCATGTCAATTCAAAAGGCTCAAGTCCAAGTGAAGTCACAAGTCATTGATGTTAAAGTCTAAGTCGAGTTGCAAGTCTTTTTACATTTTGTCAAGTCGAGTCTAAAGTCATCAAATTCATGACTCGAGTCTGACTCGAGTCCAAGTCATGTGACTCGAGTCCACACCTCTGTTAATTAGTGTTCAAAGTTGTCAATCAGAAACAGCTTTGCCTCGTCTAGCGATTGTGCACTTTTTGTCTCTCGGTTGCATTGTTTTTCTTTACTGCTCCGAGTGGGGTGCGAACACACAATGGGCACCATTCAGCAATAAGTTCCTAACTTTTCCTCTTATCTTTCTTCCTAAGGGATTTCCTAAGAGAAGTCCATTCAAATTCATGATGTGTTCCTAAACGACCAAGTTGTTCCCACCTGCTGTTCTTAAGTTGCTGAATGCCAAATGGTTAGCGTGTGCGTGTCTATCATAATTTGCATACAAACACGCCCTTATTTCCCCAATATGCATATGTAAACACCCTTAATTCTGTAATTTGCATAGGTAAATGCCCTTAATTCCCCATATCAGGGCACAATTCCGGCGGAAAAGCCGAACATTAAACACACGGAGAAAACACAAACAGATTACAGAAGAGAAAATCGTATTATTCCGCGGGAGAAATACATCATGTCAAAACTTAATTTTAAGAAAGGGGGGACTGCTTAGGTAGCCTAAAGCGTTCAAATAAATATTCGTCACTTTGGGCAAATAGGTCTACATGGTCGTGAAATATGCGCTCCCTCCCTAGAGCACGATCTGTGGCATCTTGCAGTAGCAGCAAAAGCATTGCCATTGTGTGAGTTGAGTTGCAAAAGGGTGTGAGAGGCCTGTTGGTCCTTTAAAGAGTCACCAATCACTAAATCAACACCCTGGTAATTGATTAGTGTGTGTGTGTGTGTGTGTGTGTGTGTGTATACATGTGTGTGTGTGTGGTATTTTGAAATGTCTATATATTGCTCATTTTGCTACATGTCTGTCTGTCTTATCTATATCTATCTATCTATCTGTCTATCTATCTATCTATGATATTAATTTAACATTAGACAATAGAAGTAAGGGAACTTGTCACACTTAATAACAAATAGGCCACCCTAAGAGTGCTCTGGAGCACTCTTAGATTTACAGTAGTTCTTACCTACGAACAAATTCCAGCTAAGAAAACATTGGTGAATACAAAAATCTCCTTAAAAACTTTGTAAGTGGGCCTAAGAACACAATTTGTTCTTAAGAACGGTTGCTGAATGGGGCCCATTGCGTTTATGAACGTCCAGCGTGCTACTGCTGAACTAAAAACACAGGCAGTCTTCCGTAGCACCAGGACATTACTTGAAGTTGACTGGCTTCTAATACACTCGCACAGACGTGCATGCGGCCGTCGCGAAGGAAATGTATTCATGAACAAATGTCTTTTTAAAATGGATATTTTTGCCTTGTTGCCGTTCTGTCGAGTAAAACCCTGATTTTCAAACTGAGGTTGGACAGGGTGTTGTTAATGTTTGGGTGGCGTGGCCCCCATATCTCCTTAGCCGCAGATGCGGAAGCAAATTTTTACAACAAAGTGATATTACATCAGATTGTTTTGCTTGATTGTCAAAGATGTCGATCAAGGAGGTGGCCTGAGAAGCAAAATAGGAGTGACATACATATATTGTTAAAATTCAGTGTTTTATCGTTCATAGTTAATGTTGTAAATCCCACATTTTTTTTATTTTCTTGTACAATCTGAGTGTCTCATTCAGTAAAAATCTGTAGAATTCCATTCCTATTTTTATTTTAGGTCGTCTGACATAATGTTTTTGTTTTTGTACTAGTGTTCCTAAAAAAGGGACCCAAGCACGGATATTCTAGAACAGACGTCTGCAGCTAAATCAGTGGTTCTTAACATTGTTGGAGCTACCGAACCCCACCAGTTTCATATGCGCATTCACCGAATCCTTCTTTAGTGAAAAATAAAATGTTTTTTTTTTTCAAATTCAAGGCAAAGTTATATGTTTTTGGTAACACTTTAGTATGGGGAACATATTCTAAGTAATAAAGACTTTACTTAGAGTTATTTGGACACTAGGGGAACAAGTTCTAAGTAATAAAAACTTAATTTAGAGTTATTTGATTAGGGTCAGGGTTAGAGGGTTTGGGTTATAATAAGGCCATGCCGATTAAGGCATTAATAAGTACTTAATAATGACTAGTTAAGAGCCAATATGTTACTAATTTGCATGTTACTAAGCAACTAATTAATGGTGAATATGTTCCCCATATTAAAGTGTTACCATGTTTTTTTTACTGGTGCACAAAATGAACAGTGTATGAACATCACCTTGTTCAAAGAACAAAACCAACACAGTGCATAAACTAACAGCAAATTACACACCTGCAAATCAGTGTGCTGTTGCCGTATCCGTAAAAAGGGAGACGTTTGTATATACACGATGAGTCGGGTGTGTTTTGACCTCCGCCGAACCCCTGAGGCCGACTCACCGAACCCCTAGGGTCCGATCGAACCCAGGTTAAGAACCACTGAGCTAAATGAATGCATTTATATTTTATACACACCAGACCCCAGACACATTTTCTTTTTTCAATGTGGCTTCCGAGTCAAAATAAATGCATTGGTCTGCTTTAAAGAAACCGTAGTCTTACCCGAGTTCAACCTCTGAATATGAGTGTGACTGCTTAATAAACACACTCATGCACACATCCTCCCTTTTGAAAAAGGGATATTTTTGTTGTTGTTGTTGAAATGAGAACGAACTGCAGCTGTTTAAAAAAATAAATCAATTTGTATGTGAGTTTTGAGTGTTATGATCCGCTGCCCGGATCATATTTTTGTTTTTGTTTTCAAGTCACTTGTGTTTTCAGCACCTCTTGAGTTTGTTTCTGTTGCCATGACGGCAGATTATAGTCACCTGCCTCTGGTTAGTGTTCCGGACGCGCACCTGTTGCCCGGGCACTAATCAGAGGGCTATTTAGTTTACGCGCTGGCCTCACTCGGTCTGTTGGTCTTGTTTGTTCCTACGCAACAAGTTACGTTCTTGGTTTCTCTCATAGTCTGCATTTTTGATGTTAGCATCTTTTGGCTACCCTCTTGTTTTCCGTGCCGTGGTGCACCGCGCAGCATTTTGTTCTGCAATCAGAATAAATCATTTATTCTCACCTGCAAGCCGCTTCCTGACATCCCTCTGCATCTTGAAAAGACGACCTCTGGCATCACAATGCCACGTAAGCGTAACAGAAGACCAACAGCAAACAGTCTTTTCGAAGAGGGCGTGGAGGATTCCGGCTACGGGACGTGGCTGGTCTTAAAGGCGATGGAGAGAGAGACTCTCCAGTATTCCCCTTTGGAGCGCGAAGACCTTTTGTGGGGGCCTGACAGTTCGTTGGTCCAAATCGACTCCATCTGGCCCGGGGATGTCCGCTCACAGCCAGCCCGAACGCGTCAGCGAAAGCGGAAGTCAGCCAAGAAGACTTCGGCTCGCGGCAAAGACGCACCTATCCCACAACTTTTCCCTCCGGAGCACAGCCAGCTACAAGCAGCCCAGGATTCTCCTCAAATATTTGGTAATTATAATGACCATATTTTCAAAGATTCCTCCGACTGGCCTGTCAATCACTGGGATTGCAGCTATGACGTCATTCCGTTGTCGCCCCCCGAGGACACGCCCCCGTCCACTTTTGATGGCGTCATAGAAAAAGACATTTTTTTGCATTCTGTTAATTCTTACTGTCAGCCACTTCCTAATGACTTTAATTTGACAATTAAACACTATCAGGACATTTTTGTTAATTCTAGGTCTAGTCAGTCCCACTCACCTTCTGACTTTCAAGCTCAGCCCCCAATTACTTTGGCCCCACCCCCTAAGGCTCAAGCTCCACCCACTCCTCTGTCTGTTGTGCCACGTGCTGCTCTGCCTTCTCCACTTCCTGTTCCAGCCCAGTCATCTTCCGAGACACCCCTTGAGAAGTACAGTCCTGCTTGGGTGGATGAGTGGTACCGGAAGGTACTGATTGAACTAAGACTTGAGGAAAAATCCCAAGCGGCAAAGGACACTCCGCATGCTATTGAAGAGCAGAATAGAGAATTTGGACAATCAAAAGGGGAGGAGCCTACCCCCCTCCTCACCTCCTCCCTCCCACCCCTAAAGACTGTTCCAGACTGCACAAGACGCGTCTGGGATCCGCTTCTTGAGGGGGGGGCTAGTACTGGGTGCTTTGCTAGTGGGCGGGCACAGCTGCGCCCAGCCAAGCCCAAACCTCCATGCCGGCCTCCGCCACCAGTCCTCCGGCATGCTAAGCCGCAACCTCCTGCCCGGCCGCCACCACCAGTCCTTCGGCGTGCTAAGCCACAACCCCCGGCCAGGCCACCTCCGCCAAAGTCACGCCCAGCACCTGCTCCAAGTCTGGTTCCCACACCAGCACCTGCTCCAAGTCTGGTTCCCACACCAGCACCTGCTCCAAGTCTGGTTCCCACACCAGCACCTGCTCCAAGTCTGGTTCCCACACCAGCACCTGCTCCAAGCCTGGTTCCCACACCAGCACCTGCTCCCACGGCAACGACAGCCCGGGCGCCTGCTCCGCCCACGCCGGCAGACGAGCCGCCTGCTCCGCCCACGCCGGCAGACGAGCCGCCTGCTCCGCCCACGCCGGCAGACGAGCCGCCTGCTCCGCCTCTGGCTCCGCCCACGCCGGCAGAGACGCTGCCTCCTGTTTCCACGGCGACGTCACTTCCTGTTTCCACGGCGACGACGCTTCCTGTTTCCACGGCGACGACGCTTCCTGTTTCCACGGCGACGACGCTTCCTGTTTCCACGGCGACGACGACTCCTCCTGCTTCCACGGCGACGACGACTCCTCCTGCTTCCTCGGCGACGACAACTCCTCCTGCTTCCTCGGCGATGACGACTCCTCCTGCTTCCTCGGCGACGTCTGCTCTCTCGCCCTCATCGTCGTCTCAGCGACCTCGAGTGGTCTGGCTGCGCAAGCGGCGCTCTCGGAGGTTTGTGTATGGACGCCAGTGGCGCAAACAGCAGCGACACCCGAGACGTAGTCGCAGAACTCTCCGGCTGCTGAACTTCTGGCGCCACTCACGCCCACCTTCTCAGCAGCCACGAATGTGGCCTTTCCGTGGTCGCCCGCCTCGCCTCCGGCAGCGGCGTTCCATTCGCCGCCGCCACCTGACTCGTCCCCGGTGGATTCGGGGACACGTGGCCTGGAAACCCTCCGCCAAATCCTCCCTCCACCCTCCCTTGACTCTTGAACTTTGTTATAGTCGGGGGGGTTTTAGTTTTGCCAGGGGACATCTGGAATCTGTCCCTTAAGGGGGGGGTACTGTTATGATCCGCTGCCCGGATCGTATTTTTGTTTTTGTTTTCAAGTCACTTGTGTTTTCAGCACCTCTTGAGTTTGTTTCTGTTGCCATGACGGCAGATTATAGTCACCTGCCTCTGGTTAGTGTTCCGGACGCGCACCTGTTGCCCGGGCACTAATCAGAGGGCTATTTAGTTTACGCGCTGGCCTCACTCGGTCTGTTGGTCTTGTTTGCTCCTACGCAACAAGTTACGTTCTTGGTTTCTCTCATAGTCTGCATTTTTGATGGTAGCATCTTTTGGCTACCCTCTTGTTTTCCGTGCCGTGGTGCACCGCGCAGCATTTTGTTCTGCAATCAGAATAAATCATTTATTCTCACCTGCAAGCCGCTTCCTGACATCCCTCTGCATCTTGAAAAGACGACCTCTGGCATCACAATGCCACGTAAGCGTAACATTGAGTTTCCAATACACACCTGTTTTTAGTGAAAATGGTTCAGGAAATTGTTCCCCCACCATCCTGGCTAATAGACTGTCTTCTAGGAAGTAGGCAGACACACTTATCATCACCTCTGACGTTAAAAAAACAAGTCAGCTTTCCCCTATCTCTTGTATTTGTGTCCCTTCCCCATTTTTATCGCCTGCGGTCTGGTTGTTATGAACAGATTGTGACACTTTGTGTCATGGCATTCGAGCAAGATTATGCTTGATCTCCATTGCCCTGCCACAATTGCAACCGCCAAACGTCTGTCAGGGGACTGGGATGAGCCCCTTTGGATGGCTTGTCTAAAAGTGCTGGAGGCACGCCTGCCTCCCTGCCTACTTTCACACACGTTCCACACAGACTTGCATTTTGGATACCTGATTATGCAACCGGGTGTATGGATCTTCTCAAAGGCCGTCTACCTATGCAACGGTTTTAGTAAAGATCCAGACTTGTGAAGCGGGGTTATAAAAATGTTGTCTTTCATGGCAAATTCCCACTGAGTAAACTGATAAACCATGATCTCATATGCAGCACTTGCGTGTACCTGGCAACATTTGCATTAGGAAAAAAGACCAGCACTTATCTCCAATAGTAAATCCTTTAAAACAGGTGTGTCAAACTCCTTTTCATAGAGGGCCAAATAGCAGTTATGGCTGTTGCCTGTAACAGTGAATAATACAGTATTTGAATATAAATCCAAAAGCATTCATATTACACAATTGCCTATGCATTTGATTTTTATTTGGGTTTTTTTATACGTACTGTAGTATGTGAAGATTGGCTGCTTAGTTGCCAGAAGTTAGTAGTTTTTACAGCATATTACTGTAAATGGAAAAACAGTACCACACTATTTTACATTAAAAATTCTGTCAAATTTGCGAATAGCTTGCTTTGAAATCATATGTCAAGCAGATATTTAATACAATATTTTTTCTCAAATTACAGTTTTAATGAGTTTTTTTGTATTATATCTAGAGATGTCCGATATCCCGATATTGTCCAACTCTTAATTACCGATTCCGATATCAACCAATATAGATATATACAGTCGTGGAATTAACACATTAATATGCCTAATTTTGTTGTGATGCCCCGCTGGATGCATTAAACAATGTAACAAGGTTTCCAAAATAAATCAACTCAAGTTATGGAAAAAAATGCCAACATGGCACTGCCATATTTATTATTGAAGAGGTTGAGGTGGGCCGGGTTTTGGGGGGGGGGGGGGTATATTGTAGCGTCCCGGAAGAGTTAGTGCTGCAAGGGGTTCTGGGTATTTGTTCTCTTGTGTTTATGTTGTGTTACGGTGCGGATGTTCTCTCGAAATGTGTTTTTCATTCTTGTTTGGTGTAGGTTCACAGTGTGGCGCATATTTGTAACAGTGTTAAAGTTGTTTATACGGCCACCCTCAGTGTGACCTGTACGGCTGTTGACCAAGTATGCAGGGCATTCACTTGTGTGTGTGAAAAGCCGTGGATATTATGTGACTGGGCCGGCACGCAAAAGCAGTGCCTTTAAGGTTTATTGCCGCTCTGTACTTCTCCCCACGTTCGTGTACACAGCGGCGTTTTAAAAAGTAATACATTTTACTTTTAGAAACCGATACCGATAATTTACGATATTACATTTTAAAGCATATATCGGCCGATAATATCGGCAGGCCAATATTATCGGACATCTCTAATTATATCCTATTCAGCGTGCCTATTTTTCTTACCAGCTCCTGGCTCCTGTTTGCCTCTATTTACCACCACTCCTATGGTCTGATCGCTGGCTCCCTCACCTGTCCCTGATTGGCAAACAGGACACACCTGTCCCTGGTTAGCAATCAGGATGCTTCTTATGCCAGCTCTGTCCTGTTTTTGCTTTTTTTGTTTTGCACTTCATACGTTTTCTCTTTGTGCACTTCACATCTTTGCTGTTTGTGTTTCCTAGGTTTTCCTCATAAAAAAGCCTCTTTTTTTTTTTGCCTGCCGTCTCTGCATCTGGGCATCCAGACATCTACCAGATTATAACAATGTGTTGCATTATTAGATGATATTAATGTTTAAGAAATCCGAAACTGAAATAATGTCACTGCATTTACACTTATTTACCTTTACAAAAATCGAAAGAACGAATACATTTACAAAGAAAAGATAAAGTACTTTATTGATGCATATTACTTTAAGGTTTTCGAGGGCCACATAAAATGACGTGGTGGGCCATACCTGACCCATAGGCCTTGAGTTTAACAACACTGCTTTAAAATATTTCTGATTCCTTTTCTGACTGGCCACGTTTACACATAGTTTTTTTATGCGTGCATATTTTGGCAGTGTTTTGATGGCATTCTTAATCCGGATCATTCCCAAAATGTAATCACTTGTTTCTGATCCAATTTATGATATGTTCTGAAAGTTTAATCAAAATAGGCCTATTGATTTTTATGCTAAGTTGCTATTGTTCTATAGCGGAATGAAATAAAAAGCCACCCCTCCCTATGTGTAGATCACGTAAGGGACCTATAATCCTGTGAGGGCCGTTTTGTGTGAATAAGTACATTTAAATGTTAATTAATAAATGACATGGTGCTTTATTATGCAATTTGACCACATATATTCCTAGCCCCTTCCTGCTCGCCACAAAGCAAAATGTCTCGTAACAGCCAAAATACTTGTCCATTTCCTTCCTAATCTTCTATGCACTATAATTCCGTTTATAAAATATTAACTTTGATTGGTCAAAGTCCTTGAATTTTCCACAAATGCGGCAGTAATGTGACCGACTAGAGTGGAGCCATGTTTACTTCGGTAAACACTGCGACGTCATGATGTCATGTCCGCTTGCAGGTCAGAAGAGATTCACATTAGAATTAAAAAAAAAATTTTTTTTGTAATGTGAATGGCCACTAAAAAGAACGGTTTGACAAACAAATCTGAATTGGACATCTGTGCGAACATAACCTACATGTTATTAGTTAATTTTTTTCTTTATTTTATTTTTTTATTAGGTTCCCATCTCCCTTCCGTCTCCAAACAACCACTGAAACAGTTGATGAGTAGGTATTGTTTTACCCGAGGGCTGCAACTAACAACTATTCTGATAATAAACTAGCCACCGGCTATCTTAACAATTAGTCGACTGGTCCGATTAAAAAACATATTCAGTGACTTTTAATTTAGCCATTGGCTTTTAAATCGAACTTCAGACATTTTCATTTATACTGTATCTGTGCTGCTCATCAGACTGTTCTAAGCATAATAACTATTAAACGTGTGTCCATTTTAAAACAAATGTAGTTTTAAAGGCCTACTGAAATGCGATTTTCTTATTTAAACAGGGATAACAGGTCCATTCTATGTGTCATACTTGATCATTTCCCGATATTGCCATATTTTTGCTGAAAGGATTTAGTAGAGAACATTGACGATAAAGTTCGCAACTTTTGGTCGCTGATAAAAAAGCCTTGCCTCTACCGGAAGTAGCAGACGATATGTGCGTGACGTCACAGGTTGTGGAGCTCCTCACATCCGCACATTGTTTACAATCATGGCCACCAGCAGCGAGAGCGATTCAGACCGAGAAAGCGACAATTTCCCTATTAATTTGAGCGAGGATAAAAGATTTGTGGATGAGCAAAGTGAGAGTGAAGGACTAGAGGTCAGTGGGAGCGATTCAGATAGGGAAGATGCTGTGAGAGGCGGGTGGGACCTGATATTCAGCTGGGAATGACTAAAACAGTAAATAAACACAAGACATATATATACTCTATTAGCCACAACACAACCAAGCTTATATTTAATATGCCACAAAATTAATCCCGCATAACAAACACCTCCCCCTCCCGTCCATGTAAACCGCCAATACAACTCAAACACCTGCACAACACACTCAATCCCACAGCCCAAAGTACCGTTCACCTCCCCAAAGTTCATACAGCACATATATTTCCCCAAAGTCCGCAAAGATGCGTACGTGACATGCACATAGCGGCACGCACGTACGGGCAAGCGATCAAATGTTTGGAAGCCGCAGCTGCATGCGTACTCACGGAACCGCGTCTGCGCATCCAACTCAAAGTCCTCCTGGTAAGAGTCTCTGTTGTCCCAGTTCTCCACAGGCCAATGGTAAAGCTTGACTGTCATCTTTCGGGAATGTAAACAATGAAACATCGGCTGTGTTTGTGTTGCTGCAGCCGCCCGCAATACACCGCTTCCCACCTACAGCTTTCTTCTTTGCTGTCTCCATTGTTCATTGAACAAATTGCAAAAGATTCCCCAACACAGATGTCCAGAATACTGTGGAATTTTGCGATGAAAACAGACGACTTAATAGCTGGCCACCATGCTGTCCCGAAATGTCCTCTACAATCCGTGACGTCACGCGCAGGCGTCATCATACCGAGACGTTTTCAGCAGGATATTTCACGCAAAATTTAAAATTGCACTTTAGTAAGCTAACCCGGCCATATTGGCATGTGTTGCAATGTTAAGATTTCATCATTGATATATAAACTATCAGACTGCGTGGTCGGTAGTAGTGGGTTTCAGTAGGCCTTTAATTTGTATGTAAACAAAGCACATTGAAGATAGCAGCAATAACAACAAACAACAAATCCATCTAACTTCCTCAACAAGAAAATATGTTTTGTGATGATGATGATGATGATGATGTGTTTTTATAAAGATGCACACATAAAAAATTTAATAAATAGCTACCGTAAATATATATTTTTACACATTGCAAGCTAGTTAACAAGCCAAATATCTTACTGAAGAGAGATTGCTTCCTCCATATGTCCGACATGCCTCCACTTTAAATGTTTCCACATAATACTGCCATGAAAAGTAAGGTGTTTATGGTGAAATATTTCCATACTTTCCATGTTTTTGCACTCAGGCTGCACGGCCCAACAAATCCCCTCCTTTCTGATTGGTCACTACACCTACCCCTGGTCAGAGCCAATGTGAGAGAACCTGTTGTGTGTCCTTGTGAAGAAAATTAGAGTCTTAGACAAAATAATCCATTATAACATTCCTTATGAACTAAATTGCTTAAAACAAAAACAATAACATCATTTGATGACATTGTAAGGGCATAACACACACAACTCTGGTACTATGACATCAGAGCATGGATAAATAATCTACTTTTTAGTGTATAACGTATGTATAATGTTTGTCTTTATAATAATAAATAAATAATAATAATAACTAATAAAAAACATTCAAAATAATCTATTCTTAATTAAACTTGTTTAAAGTTGTTGTTAAAGGGGAACTGCTCTTTTTTATGGATTTTTCTTTTTTTAATGCATCCTAAATATTAAATAAACAAAAAGAAAACTGTTTACAGCCAAGCCAATGGGAGGTCCTCTATTATATATATATATATATATATATATATATATATATATATATATATATATATATATATATATATATATATATATATATATATGTATGTGTGGGAAAAAAATCACAAGACTATTTCATCTCTACAGGCCTGTTTCATGAGGGGGGGTACCCTCAATCATCAGGAGATTTTAATGGGAGCATTCGCATACCATGGTTTGTATAGGGCACAGAGTGGGTGGGTACAGGCTGGCCTAGGGGCGTGGTGATTGGCTCATGTGTTACCTAGGAGGTGTTTCCGTCTATGGCGGCATGTTGTTACAATTTCGCTGCGCTTGTTGAGGGATGACAGGTCTGGACGGTAAATAATAAACAGTTTCTCTTTCAAGCATAGGTTGCATCTTTTATTACCACTATTGTAAGGTGTGCTGGATGCAAGAATTTGCCATGTTATTGAATATTCAACATTATTGTCTTTGAGGTCCCAAATGTGTTTGCTGAGTTCTGTGGTATTTCGCAGGTTTTTGTTCCTGAAAGAAGCCTTGTGATTGTTCCATCTGGTTTTGAATTCTCCCTCGGTTAATCCTACATATGTGTCGGATGTGTTAATGTCCTTGCGTATTACCTTAGATTGGTAGACAACTGATGTTTGTAAGCACCCCCCGTTGAGAGGGCAATCAGGTTTCTTTCGACAGTTACATCCTTTGTTGGTTTTGGAGTCGCTCTGTCTGGGGGCCGACGGCTCATTTGCAATTGTTTTGTTGTGGTTTGAGATGATTTGTCGTATATTGTTCATGCAGCTGTAGCTCAATTTAATGTTGTTCTTGTTGAATACTTTTCTTAGGGTGTTGTCTTTGGGAAAGTGTTTGTCAATCAGATTGAGGAATTTGTGTCCAATGTTCATTGAGACGTTTCTATATTTGTTTATATATATATATATATATATATATATATATATATATATATATATATATATATATATATATATATATATATATATATATATATAAAATCCAATGAAAAAACATCCAAAAAGCTCCAACAATACGCCATTTACATTTCACAGGGTTTAGTGCATGTGCCTCACAATACGAAGGTTCTGGGTTCGATCCCCGGGCTCGGGGTCTTTCTGTGTGGAGTTTGCATGTTCTCCCCGTGATTCCGGCTTCCTCCCACCTCCAAATACATGCACCTGGGGATATGTTGATTGGCAACACTAAATTGGCCCTAGTGTGTGAATGTGAGTGTGAATGTTGTCTGTCTACCTGTGTTGGCCCTGTGATGAGTTGGTGACTTGTCCAGGGTGTACCCCGCCTACTGCCCGAATGCAGCTGAGATAGGCTCCAGCAACCCCCGCGACCCCAAAAGGGACAAGCGGTAGAAAATGGATGGATAGGATGGACTTGAATATTAACCAAATATTAGTGATATTGTTATTATAAGTGGTTACGCAGACAAACTATTTGTAGCGGAGCCATGTTGACATGATCGAGTGGTCAGCTGTTTCCTCGCTTCCCTGCTCCTTTGAAGTTTATTGTAGGTCTTAAATCATGCCTCTCACCTGGCGGAGGACGTACTCTGACAAGTTAGTACACTTTGACAGCCATTTCGGACCCTGAACTGGCGAGAAAGACACGAGATGACGCTTGGTCGTCATCTCCCCACCCCAAGGGACGGGAGGGAGTAGGCGTTTAAAGTGACCGATCCAAAAGAAGGGGAGTTGCTCGGCCATGTATTTAATGCCCTCCATTAAGTGCCAAAAGGGAGGAACGTCGCACACGTAGAGAAAGAGAAAGACAGACCGCGAGTATAAAGACACAGCAAGCGTGCAGAGTTTATACGAGTGCAAATGCGTCTTTCTTTACACCTGTGACTTTCTTTCTTTTTGGCATTAGGGGACACGCATTGAATACACTCCCCAGTGGGTATCCTCTTTTCCTATTTTGGCAGTGTTTTGACGCCATAGTCCCAGCCCAATGGGACACACTTGGGACTTCCTGCAACAGCCTGCACACAAGCAAGTCAAAGCAAACACAAAACCAAATGAAAACACACAACACCCAGAGGCCACAGAGCTGCAATTGTCAGAACATCGCGACCTTTAAACGCCAACTAATAAATTACTATTTAAGCAGTAAACTCATATTTTTCAACTGTTGAAAATGATCCGGAGTGATGCGGTAAATACTGCTTCCTCGGGATGATGCATGTATTCTCATGGAAGATTAATGGACCACAGAAGTGGTGTCGGATGTCATGGTTGAAGGTTGAAGTATCGAGCGGCTGAATCATATCAATATGTTTTCAGGAATGACATAAATAGGCAGAATCCACTTTAACTTATCTAGTTGAAATAAATGCCAGAATTGGAGCTTCCTTGACCACTGATTGTGATCACAGCTGTAGGATAGCTTGCTACATATTGGACTTAAACTCTGCCCAGCGGGAGGCACGGAGTCGAGAGGCCGTGTGGCGTGTCCAGACTTTTTTTTTCAGGGTTGACACTTGGGGAGGGGGCACCTAGTTTTGCAGGGGTGGCACCCATAAAACCATCAGTCTACCCCAGGGGCAGCTGTAGCTATAGAAGTAGTTTACCAGCACCAAGTATGGAGTGAATCTTCTTGTAAGACAGTTGCTGACATTGAATAATAATTACGCTGCTGAGAATCGAAGCATGTGGTCATTTTTTAAATACTGTCATGATGCTTTATGACAAACATTGTCCATTGAAACAATTTAGTAAGAAGCAGAAAAAAAACAATCAATCATCAACTAATCAAATAAGTTAGCACACTTTTCTTTGTTTATATTTGTTTATAATGTATATTCTTTTGTATTTACCTATACTTTATATATTCTTATATTTTTATGCTGCCCCGTTTTTGAAACAGCTGTTATATATACACTGTAATCTTTGTAAATTATATGTAAATTATATATATATATATATATATATATATATATATATATATATATATATATATATATATATATATATATATATATATATATATACGTTAGGTCATGAAAAAGCACAGAGGCTATTTCATTCCTACAAGCCTGTTTCGCAGGTTTCCCTGCGCTTCAGGGAAACCTGCAAAACAGGCTTGTAGGGATGTAAAAGCCTCTGTGTTTTTTTCTGACCTAACGTATATTCCGCTCTACCCCGGTATTGAGCACTGTATAGCGGATAAAACACGGACACCTTGACTATGTATATATATATATATATATATATATATATATATATATATATATATATATATATTAAGATCTTCTTCTCACCCTAGTGGGGTGGTATCCCCGTCATCCTCAAGCTCGGGTCCTCTACCAGAGGCCTGGGAGTTTGAGGGTTCTGCGCAGTATCTTGGCTGTTCCTAGGACTGCGCTCTTCTTGACTGAGGCTTCAGTTATTGTTCCTGGGATCTTTTGGAGCCACTTTCCCAGTTTGGGGGTTATTGCCCCAAGCGCCCCCACTACCACAGGGACCACGCTAGCCTTGAGCTTACACATCCGTTCCAGCTGCTCTTTCAACCCTTGGTTCTTCTCAAGTTTCTCGTGTTCCCTCTTCCTGATGTTGGCGTCAGCTGGGATTGCCACATCTATCACCACCACCCTTTTCTGCTCTTTGTCCACCACCACTACGTCCGGTTGGTTAGCCAGGAGCCGTTTGTCAGTCTGGAAGCTAAAACCTTGGCCCTGTTGTTGTCAGCCACCTTCTGTGGTATGGCCCATTGGGATTTGGGCACTTCTATTCAATACTGGTTGCAGAAGTTCCTGTATACTATCCCAGCAACTTGGTTGTGCCTCTCCATGTACGCTGATCCAGCTAGCATCTTACAGCCTGCTACTATGTGCTGGACTGTCTCAGGGGCTTCTTTGCACAGTCTGCATCTTGAGTCTGATCTACTCTGGTAGATCCTGGCCTCTATGGCGCTTGTGCTTATGGCCTGTTCTTGTGCTGCCATGATTAGTGCCTCTGTGCTGTCTGCCAGTCCTGCATTTTCCAGCCACTGGTAGGATTTATTGATATAAGCCACTTTCTTTATCTGACAGTGGTACATGCCATGTAGGGGCTTGTCCGTCCAGGTTGTCTGCTCCTCCTCCTCTGCATTCTCATCAGGGTTCTGCTGCCTGAGACATTCACTTAGCAGTTCATCCTTCGGGGCCGTTTTTTCGATGTTTTCTCAAATTTTCGATGTTTCATGTGGCATTGACGCTCACTAGCCCTCGGCATCCCTCTTTCCGCTAAGTGTATAGCCTTAGGGTGCTGGACTTGGGGTGGAACCCTCTGTGCATGGTGAGGCGCTTTCTAGTCTTTATATCTGTGGTTTTTATCTCCTCCTTTGGCCAGCTTATGATACCAGCGGGGTATCTGATGACTGGTAGTGCTTACATGTTTAAGGCGTGGACCTTGTTCTTACCATTCAGCTGACTTTTCAGGACCTGCCTTACTCTCTGGAGGTATTTGGCTGTGGTTGACTTCCTATATATATATATATGTATATCAGAATCAGAATCAGAATCAGCTTTATTGTCATTACGCAAGGTAACGAGATTGAGGCCATTCCATACAGTGCGATGTGTGCATGCTAGAAAAACAATGTGCAAATATATAAAAATATAAAAAATGTAGAAGTGCAATGAATATGGTGTGAAATGAATATATACATGAAAAAAAAACAGGGTGGTTGGTGGAATGGGTTATTGCACCGAAAAGAAGGCAGTTATGAGGGACAATGGGGCAGTCCGTTCAGGATGGTTATGGCCCTGGGGAAGAAGCTGTTCTTTAGCCTGTTTGTTTTGGTTTTAATGCACCTGTAGCGCTTCCCAGAGGGCAGCAGGTGGAACAGGTCAGAGCCAGGGTGGGTGCTGTCCTTGATGATGGCACTGGCTCTGTTGAGGCAGCGGGAGGTGTAGATGTCCGTCAGAGAGGGGAGAGGGCGGCCGATGATCTTCTGAGCCGTCTTGACCACTCTTTGCAGCCTCTCCCTGTCTGCTGCAGTGCAGCTGCCGTACCATACCGTAATACAGTAGGTCAGCAGGCTCTCGATGGACGAGCGGTAGAAGGTCAGCAGCAGGTCAGGCTTCAGGTTGTACTCCCCGAGGACTCTAAGGAAGTGTAGCCGCTGCTGAGCCTTCTTGATGATTGATGTGGTGTTGACTGTCCAGGAGAAGTCATTAGAGATGTGGACTCCAAGGTACCTGAAGGTGTGGACCCTCTCTACACGCTCGCCGTTGATGTAGAGGGGGGCAGGGTCGGTGCTGCTCCTCCTGAAGTCGACGATGATCTCTCTGGTCTTGCTGGTGTTGAGAGCGAGGTTGTTCTCCGAAGACCAGGCCGTCAGCTTCAGGACCTCCTCTCTGTAGGATAGGATAGGATATATATATATATATATATATATATATATATATATATATATATATATATATGTGTGTGTGTGTGTGTATATATTATATATATGTGTGTATATTATATTGTTATATATTATCTCTTGTAAATTATAATTATTTGCCTACTTTCTACTTTTGTTTTTACCCTCTTTTTGTGCCCTTGTGAGTGTTCAATTATCATTTTCCATCCTTTGTAACTGACATACAGTGTATAACAATTTCCCTTGTGGATCATTAAAGTTTGTCTAAGTCTCAGTCTTACCGTAGATGACAATAGCACTGAAAAATGCTTGTAAAAAGAATATTACATTACATAGAATATTCATAACAAAAATATCTATAGACGGCAGAAAAAACGTACAAAACATATACAAACAAGCTAACTGGCGTACTACAAACATGTAGAAACTAATATTACAGTCAATTATTTGACACAAACAAATACAACATCAGAGCAACATGGGGCATCCTAAATAGCATTATTAAAAATGGTGCTAAGAAGTATTATCCATAATACTTCTCAGACAGAAACATAAAAAATTACAATCTGAATGAAATTGTTGAAAGTTTAAATACTTTGTCCCAATTGGACCAAATCTGGAAGATACTATTACAGATTCTGGATCAGTTGAAGACTTGAATGACACTATAAACAGAAATCCCAACTCGGTGTTCCTCACAGACGTGACATAAGAGAAAATAATCAAACATGTGAATAAATGTTAATACAAGACCTCAACTGATTGTAAAGGATTGACATGGAAACGACAAAAAAGGTTACTGAAGAGATTTCAGAGTTAGTTAGTTAGTATTATTTGCAGATGACACGATTGTGTTTTGTTCAGGATAGAACACACAGAAGCAAATTCAAATAACATTAGAAATGAAAAAATTAAAGAGAGAGTTTGACAAAAACAGACTTGCTTTGAATCCCAGTAAAATAAAAAATAATGCAAAATAATAGTAGAAGAGAAAGTCTAACACAAATAGACGTAGTAGACATTGAAAGGGTAAAATAAAACACAGTTTGGGGTTTAACAATAGACGACGAAATCAACTGGGAATCTCAGAGAAACAAATTAAAAAAACAAAGAGGCAAGAACTATGTCAATAATAAATAAAGCTAAATATGTTCTGGACAAAAAAATCACTCCATATTCTCTACTGTTCATTACCATACCTGAGTTATTGTATAGACAAATGGGTCAGTTAGAATAATAAATAATGTTTGATATATTGAACATTCACACCCTTTTATTGAATTAAAAATTGGTGCATTTTCAAACAGCTAAAATTATGTACAACGCAAACAACAAAATATTCTCAACAAAAGAGGAGGACTACCAAAACATGTGTATGCACGTAAAACACTCTGAAGTGGAACTGCACTTTTTTTGGAATTTTGCCTATCGTTCACAATCCCTATGAGAGACAAGAACATTGTTTTTTTTGTTTTTTTGTAATTTGTAATAATCGGCTTGTTTTAGGTAGCTAGCATTGCTGATAATAGGAGCAATCAATTCTGCCTCTAAATCACAGTGAATATGCATCCAAAAACTACTAACAATACTTAATTTAAGTTCCGTAACCTGTATAATAACCAAGCTGTAACGACATTGTTATTGTTAGAGCAAACACGGAGGAACTCTTTTTCACCTTCTCAGTGGCCTAGTGGTTAGCGTGTCCGCCCTGAGATCGGTAGGTTGTGAGTTCAAACCCCGGCCGAGTCATACCAAAGACTATAAAAATGGGACCCATTACCTCCCTGCTTGGCACTCAGCATCAAGGGTTGGAATTGGGGGTTAAATCACCAAAAATGATTCCCGGGCGCGGCCACCGCTGCTGCCCACTGCTCCTCTTCACCTCCCAGGGTGTGATCAAGGGTGATGGGTCAAATGCAGAGAATAATTTTGCCACACCTAGTGTGTGTGTGACAATCATTGGTACTTTAACTTTAACTTTTTTTTCTAGTGTCCTAACACATTGCCTTGCTCACAGAGAGACTCACACCGTTACGGTATTATCCATAAGTTTGCTTCAGTGTCAGCAGCTGAATGACTTTGTGCGATCATATTACAATATTTGTAATTTATTAGCCTACACTGCTAGCCAGGCAGCGTATATCAAGTATTACATGCTGCATGTATCATGATCAATATTAGAGTGACGTATTCGATGAATAGTTGTATGTTTGTTTGTTTTCCAGTTGGTTTTGGGTAAGTGGAAAAAAGTTTCTACCACTGCAGGGTTTGTTAGCACAAACAGTTTCTCTTTTGTTGTGATGCAGTTTCTTTAAGTAGTGTGCTCCTTGCCTGATACAAGAACCCTTTCTGTCTATAATACGATTGTATGCCACTCAGTGCAGCAAAAGCACTCAATTTATGTCAGCATAGCTTGGCAATCTCCTTATTTACACTGCCTACTCTCTTGGCTTACGTCTGCTGCAACGTTTCACCCTCTCTTTGTGCTTCTATAACCAGTAGTTAATTCGCTGTATATTCAGGTTCACAAAGATAAGGTTGTGAATCCTCATTTGTCCAAAAATAGTCGTCTTCGTTGTCTGTTACCAAGTCTGCCAGTCCTGCTTGTTTTCCAACGTATGGAACACAAATTTGTTGACGAAAGTAGTAGGTGCGTTGCTATGGGCACTGAAATGAATACGCCCAGAAAAAAGTTGTGGTAATGCTTCAAATGATATAAATGAAAATATGGTAAATAGTATACATTATACATATTGTTATGAACATGTCTGTTACTACATTATATATAATAACAATGATAATAATGGATTAGATTTATATAGCGCTTTTCTAGACACTCAAAGCGCTTCGCAGAGAAGTGAGAACCCTTTGTTCAACCATTCCACATTCACACCTTGATGGTGGTAAGCTACATTTGTAGCCAGAGCTGCCATGGGGGTAGGCTGACATAGCTGTGGCTGCCCATATGCGCCTACGGAACCTCCGACCACCACCAAACATTCATTCACTTTCATACACCAGTGTGAGCGGCACAAGGAGCAATAGTGAAGTGTTTTGCCCACATACTTGCCAACCCTCCCGGATTTTCCGGAAGACTCCCGAAATTCATCGCCTCTCCCGAAAACCTCCCGGGACAAGTATTGTCCCGAAAATCTCCCGAAATTCAGGTGGAGATGGAGGCCACGCCCCCTCCAGCTCCATGCGCACCTGAGTGAGCCTGTTTTCACGTCCGCTTTCCCACAATATAAACAGCGTGCCTGCCCAATCACGTTATAACTGTAGAATGATCGAGGGCGAGTTCTTGGTTTCTTATGTGGGTTTATTGTTAGGCAGTTTCATTAACGTCCTCCCAGCGCGGTAACAACACACAACAATAGCAGTCACGTTTTCGTCTACCGTAAAGCAGTTCGTCTGCTGTAAACAGCACTGTTGTGACACTCTTAAACAGGACAATACTGCCATCTACTGTAAATGCATGTGACAATAACATCAATGGCTTTTAGAGAGTGCAGTGCACAACTGCGCACACAACAAGGAGAGGAAGCAGAAGAACGAGGAAGATACAGCCATGGCGACGCCGCCAACGAGTAAGATGAAGAAATACGCTTGTAAGTTCCAAGCCGCAGCTGCAATTGGACCTGGATAGCCTCCGGGAAGAAGTAGTGGACTACCAAGTGCTTGGCAGTGAAGATCTTCCTCAGGAAGACAAGATTGACCGGTTTTGGCCATGCTAGGGAGAGATGGAAGATTCCAGACTCTTGATGAAAAGCACTTTTGTGCGTGCCACACAGCAATGCATCATCAGAGAGGGTGTTCAGCATGGTTAGAAAAATAGTGACAGAGAATAGGACAAGGATGGACAATTCAACCCTTAACTCAACAATGAGTAGATGAGTGGTATGTGTGTGTATATGTGTAAATAAATGAACACTGAAATTCAAGTATTTCTTTTATTTATAAATATATATATATATATATATATATATATATATATAATATATATATGTGTATATATATATATGTATATTTATATATATATATATATATATGTATATATATATATATATATATGTATATATATATATATATATATATATATATATATATATATATATATATATATATACATATATATATATATATATATATATATATATATATATATATATATATATATATATATATATATATATATATGAAATACTTGACGTGGTGAATTCTAGCAGTAAATATATACTCCTCCCCTCTTAACCACGCCCCCAAGCACGCCCCACCCCCGACCACACCCCCACCGCCCACCTCCCGAAATCGGAGGTCTCAAGGTTGGCAAGTATGCTTGCCTAGCAACCAAAAGCTATGGCGAGGTTACAGCTGTTTTAAAGTGCTTCTGACGTCGCAGAGTGATATAAATTGACACGATGACACCTCAAATTGATCTCTGAACGGCGCAAAGTACGAATTTGTTGAAACAAACAAGTTAAAAGTGCCACAAGTCGCTAAAGAAGCAACTGCCGTTTAAGACACAAGAGGTACTGACGTGATCCCAAAAGCTAAAGGAAAGACTGAAATCCCAAAACATTCGGTGTCAGCTGACACAGGACACAAGTGGGAACAAGATTTGAGACTGGACACAGGACATGATGGGAATCAAGAAGGGATACTACAAAAACTATTCCATGAATTTAAAGAAGAATGGAAAGAAATGATGGATGGATGGAAAGAAGATATGAAAGAAATGAAAGAATAAATTAAATAAATGAAAAAAGAATTGAGAAAAGCAACAACAGAACACAAACAAGATGTGAAAAGTCTGCAGCAAAATATAGAAAGTCTGCAAACTCAGAACACCACCAGAAAAAAAGAAGCCTCTGACATGTGCCAACAAATGGAGACCCTTAAGAAGATATGCGCCAACAAATGAAGACCCTTCTAGAAGACAACTACATGCTGTGGAATATCATAGATGAAATGGATCAGGATAGACAAATTAATGATATCATCGTGACAGGGCACCGAATTAAACCAAAATCCTATCCGAAAGCTGTGAATAATGAAGGTGAACCAGATGAAATGGATATGGTCTCAGCAGAACAGCAAGTGGTCAACTTTCTGCAATCAAAGGAAATTGAAATCGACATTAATACCATGGAAACGTGCATCCACCTGAACGGAATAAACAACAACGCTACTCCAGTCGTGCTTGTGAAACTCGTAAACAGAAAATCTAAAATGGCATTGCTGAGACAGGGAAAGAAGCTGAAGGGAACAAATGTGCACATGAACAAGCATCTCACAAAACGTAATGCTGGAATCGCCAAGAAAGCACGCGACTTGAGAAAGCATGGAAAAATCCAGGGAACTTGGAGCGCCAACTGTAAAATCTACATCAAGCTGAATGGAGGTCCAGAAGCAAGAGTACTTGTTGTCCATGACATCAAGGACCTGAACACATTTTATAGTTTACACAGCTTCCACAACAATGATAATAATGGACTCTGACAGAAAACAAGCACCTATATTCAACATCATTACTACTATGTTCCAAGGGATGACTAAACAAGAAGACCTAGATCAGTGGTTCTTAACCTTGTTGGAGGTACCGAACCCCACCAGTTGCACATGCGCATTTACCGAACCCTTCTTTAGTGAAAAATAAAATGTTTTTTTTCAAATTCAAGGCAAAGTTATGTTTTTGGTCACACTTTAGTATGTGGAACATATTCTAAGTAACAAAGACTTTATTTAGAGTTATTTGGTTAGGGTTAGGGTTAGAGGGTTAGGGCCAGGGTTAGAGGGTTAGGGTTATAATAAGGCCATGCCAAATAAGGCATTAATAAGTACTTAATAATGACTAGTTAAGGGCCAATATGTTACTAATTTGCATGTTAATAAGCAACTAATTAATGGTGAATATGTTCCCCATACTAAAGTGTTACCATGTTTTTTTTACTGGTGCACAAAATGAACCGTGCATGAACATCACCTTGTTCAAAGAACAAAACCAACACAGTGCATAAACTCACAACAAATTACACACCTGCTAATCAGTGTCACTTCTGCTGTTGTCGTATCCGTAATACGCCGATAGGGAGAAGTTTTTATTTACACGATGAGTCGGGTGTGTTTTGAACTCCACCGAACCCCTGAGGCCGACTCACCGAACCCCTAGGGTTCGATCGAATCCAGGTTAAGAACCACTGACCTAGATTCCGTATTGCATCCACCTACACTTATAGAGATTATTGAAGCAACATCAAAGATTGTTGAACAAGAAAATATGGAACTAAAAAACTTCTGCAACAATGATCACAAAAACCAAGATTTGGAAAATTATATAGATCCAAATACAATTGTTTTCTCCCACATCAGGAATAATTGTTTTTATTATACAGATGAGCAATATAATAGCAACATTAGATGTGATAAAAAAATGGTCAATTATTCATTTTAATAGCAGAAGCTTGTATGCAAACTACAACAACATTAAGAACATTTTGGAACACATCATTGAACCCTTCAAAGTGATCGCTGTCACAGAAACATCGATTGATGATAAAAAAGGAATAGATTTACATATGGAAGGATATGAACTAAACTACATCAACAGAACCAAAAAAATGGAGGAGGAGTAGCTGTGTACGTGATGAAGAACCTGAACTACAAATTGGTAAAAAACATGTAATTTGCTATCAATAATATCTTACAATGTATAACCATTGAAATATGTCAGGAAAAAAAGCAAAAACATATTCATCAGTTGTATATATAGATCACCTAAGTCAAGTATAGAAACATTTGAAGAATGGATCAAAGCAAATTACATGGATAATGGTAAAAAAAATAATTTTCTTATGCGGAATACCTTGAATATTGACTTATTGAACCCAAACAAACAAAAGTATACAATGTACAGCATCAGTTTATATCAGTGACGTGCAGTCACTAGAGGCAGGTGAGGCGGGGCCTCACCTGCCATCATGGAAAGAAAAAAAATGTAAAAAGAAAAAAAAATTATTAAATTGTTATATGTATGCAGTGATTATACTATAAAGTTATTTTCCATTTAACTTCACCAGTTTTAGATTATTTGTATTCAAAATCGCTGAATTTTCACATTTGCCGTTCAAATACTGAGAAGAGACGGTGCGGTGAACAGCAGCCAGTTGAGGCACGTCACTCAGTGCCTCAACATGGACGGACTCGGCTAACTGCTGGCCTGCTGTGCAGTGAGACTGTATTGCTATATGAATTATATTATACATTTCCATAGTTTAGTTAGCTGAGGTATATAATGTACAGTGTATTTTGTCAACAACTGTATGTGTGTAACGTATTTCTTGTGCTGAGCGATCATAAAACGACTGCAAAAGACGCACTGGCTGAGGCTCCAGTAGCCCCGCCTCCTGCACCCCCGCCGTAGAATTGTTATATCAACTAAAGCCCACACTTAAACTTTCCACGTGCAAGATTGAATCTATTTAAAAAAGTTATTTCATAAGAAGCCAAAAAGTGCAAAAACAATAATGTTCGTGTTGGAGGAGTTGTGAATGACTGCAGGGCCACAACATTAGGTACACTTACAGACTGCAGGTGTATCTAATTCACAACTCCTCCAACATGAACATTATTGTTTTTGCACTTTTTGGCTTCTTATTAAATAACTTTTATAACCTATTTTTATGGGCTTTCCTATTTGTGATGTTAAGTTCCTGTTATGCGCTATTATACAGTATATGCCTTGAGCTCTTATTTTGAAGGCGCCAAGAGCGGAAGTGATGACATGTTGTAGTGGAGCAGAGGTTTTTGAAAGAAGGTAAATAAAGTGGTCCTAGTGTAAATTGGAGCCTCCGTGTTTGTTATTTTGTAGTTTCATACAGTATAGGCGACATTTATAAACCCTCAGTTACACTTTTTTAAATAGATTCAATCTTGCACGTGGAAAATTTAAGTGAGGGCTTTAGTTGATATAACACACCCGTCAGGGGATTCATTAATCCAGCACAACAGCGGCGAATGGACTTTATTTATAAGTAAAGGTAAGACCATAATAAAATTTTTTTTATTAAATGTGCTTTTTTGTGTGCTACAGTTTGTATGTGTAGGGTTAAAGTTAAGTTAAAGTACCAATGATTGTCACACACACACTAGGTGTAATGAAATTTGTCCTCTGCATTTGACCCATCCCTTGATCACCCCCAGGGAGGTGAGGGGAGCAGTGGGCAGCAGCGGCGCCGCGCCCGGGAATACTTTTTGGTGATTTAACCCCCAATTCCAACCCTTGATGCTGAGTGCCAAGCAGGGAAGAATGCTGGTATGAGCTTTTAAACATAACCCGTTAACTGCTGCCAATCAAATGGTGAATAAGATACTCTTTAGGGTTCATATGTTTGTAAATCTGACTGTGATGAAGTCAGTGCCTCACCAGCCATCAACCTCACCGCACGTCACTGGTTTATATCCTAAAATCACAAAGCCAAGCAGAATCACGGGACACTGTGCCACGCTCATTGATAATATTTTTACCAATGATTTTGATAACACTACAAGTGGTCTACTTATAACCGACGTTAGTGATCATCTGCCAGTTTTTACAATATATGATGGAAACGACAAGAAGAACATGGAACACAAAGGACATTTGGAAGACTGTGCACAGAGAAGAGGATGATTGCTTTCAAAATTAAGCTACAAAAGCAAAATTGGGACAATGTGTACAATGAAAAAGAGGTTGATGAAGCATATGAACATTTCTTAAACAAGTTCATAATACTTTATGACAAACATTGTCCATGGAAACAACTCAGTAGAAAGCAGAGAAAGAATAATCAACCCTGGATGACAAAAGGATTAAAAAATGCTTGTAAGAAGAAGAATACACTATATAGAAAATGTATAGCACAAAGAACTAAAGAGGCAGAAATTAAGTACAAAAAGTATAAAAAACAGTTAACAAACATACTACGATCATGTAGAAAATAATATTACAGTGAATTAATGGACAGGAACAACAATAATATGAGAGCAACATGGGGCATCCGCAATAGCATTATTAAAAATGGCACTAAGAGGGACTACCCTCAATACTTTTTAGATGGAAATAAAAATAATGACAACATAAAGGAAGTAATTGAAAGCTTTGTAAATATTGGACCAAAATTGGAAGAAAGTATTCCAGACCCAGTTTCAATTGAGGACTAAAATGATACCATACAGCGAAATCCCAACTCCATGTTCCTCAGTAATGTGACACAGGAGGAAATAGTTATAATCATGAAAACATTTACTTCAACTGATTGTAACGGAATTGATATGGAAACGTTAAAAAAGGTTATTGAAGAGATCTCAGGACCATTAATGTATATTAGTAACCTATCATTTAAAAAAAAATAATTTATAAGACTGGAGACAAACACCAATTTACAAATTATAGACCTATTTCTTTACTTCCACAATTTTCTAAAATCATTGAAAAGCTGTTCAATAACAGATTAGAGAGTTTCACAAACAAAAATAGAATACTCAAAGAGAACCAGTATGGACACAGAGCTAATGTTTCAACTTCAATGGCTTTAATTGAAATTACAGAAGACATTACCAATGCAATAAATAGTAAAAAATGTGCGGCAGCAGTGTTTATGGATCTAACTAAAGCATTTGACACAATTAATCACAATATTTTAATCAAAAAACTAGAACGATATGGCATCAGAGGGTTAGTCTTAAACTGGATAAGAAGTTATCTAACAAACAGGAAACAATACGTGAAGCTAGGCGAACACACATCTACAACGCTAAATATATCCTGTGGTGTACCTTAGGGATCAATACTAGGACCAAAATTATTCAAACTCTATATAAATGACATTTGTAAAGTTACAAAAGATTTAAAGTTAGTATTATTTGCGGATGATACAACAGTGTTTTGTTCAGGAGAGAACACACAGAAGATAATACAAATAAAAACAGAAGAAATTAACAAATTAAAAAGATGGTTTGACAAAAACAGACTATCGTTGAATCTCAGTAAAACTAAAATAATGCTATTTGCTAACAATAGAAGAGAAAGTCAAACACAAATACAAATAGACGGAGTAGAAATTGAAAGAGTAAATGAAACCACATTTATAGGTATAATATTGATGATAAAATTTAACTGGAAATCTCATGTAAAAAATATACAACATAAAGTAGCAAGAAACACGTCAATAATGAATAAAGCAAAACATGTTCTAGACTAAAAATCACTTCATAATCTTTACTGCTCACTAGTGTTACCATATCTGAGTTATTGTGCAGAAATATGGGGAAATAACTACAAAAGTACACTTCATTCATTAACGCTGTTACAAAAAAGATCAGTTAGAATAATACATAATGTTGGATATAGAAGACATACAAACCCTTTTATTTATTGAATCAAAAATACTGAAATTCCGTGACAGTGAATTTTCAAACAGCTAAAATTATACACAAAGCAAACTATAACCTGCTACCCAAGAATATACAACAATTCTTCTCAAAAAAAGAGGAGAAATATAATCTTAGAGAAAAATGTAATTTAAAACATTTGTATGCACGTACAACACTTAAGACCTTCAGTATATCAGTATGTGGAATTAAATTATGGAATGGATTAAGCAAAGCAATCAAACAATGCACTTATATGATCCACTTCAAGCAACTCTTCAAACTTAAAGTGTTTACAAAGTACAAAGAAGAAGAATCATGATAAACATTCTGAATTTATTTCATCCATCCATTCTTTCATTCTCAAAATAATCTTACTTATCTCATCATATGAAATATGACTTACTTCACCAATTTTTTTTTTTTAAATGTATTTATTTTTATTGCGGTTACTTATGGAGTATATTGTGCATAAATTGAGAACAGGAAGTGAACAAAAGTTTTAACAACTGTTATGTAAAAGAAAATGGGTAGGATTAAATAAGCTCTGCTTATTCCTACTCCTTTTCGAACATGTTGAAAAGAGAAACTGGAAATTGTGATGTATCATGTTGTATGCTTGCATGTTTCAAATAAACTCAAACTCAAACTCATGGACACAATGGCAGTGACTTGGATGGGAGAAGCGGGGATCGAACATAGAACACTCAAGTTGCTGGCACGGCCACTCTACACAACGTGCTACACCGCCCCATATATACATATACTTACAGCGTGTATACAACACATTGATGGAGGGTTTTGAACTAGTTTTAGAGGGCTTTGAAGGGTACTTAGGGTATTCCCATTAGCTGCATCTTGCAGGTGTTCTTTTTAATCTTTAGAATCCTTAAAAACTGCTGGTCCCCTTCAAGACCTTTAATTTATCACAAAGTAGAATTAAATTATGGACTGGATTAAGCAAAGAAGTCAAACAATGTAATAATATGATTTAGATCAAGACACTGTTCAAATTCAAAGTGTTCACAAAGTGCAAAACAGAATACCGATAAACATATTAACTTTATTAAAAAATAAGATCATTTTATTCACCTCACATCGTGAACCATAAATGACATAAACATGTATTTATTAGAACTTTATTTATTGTTTATTTACGTATTCAATAATTCATTACTCACTCATTGTATGTGAATTTATTTATTTACGTATTTATCTATTTATTCACTGTTTTGGTACGAATTGAGTACAAACAAATGTGTTTAAAAAAAACTACTATGATATATGAAATGGGGTAGGATTAAATAAACTCTGCTTTCTCCTACTCCTTTTTGAACATGTTGTAATGAATACTGGAAATATGGGGTATTACATTGTAATTGTATGCATGTTCGAACTGACACCGTAACCATAACTATAACCATAACAGAGCCGTGCAATACTTGCCAAGCATTCAGGCTTCCAATAACAAAACATTTTGCACATTCGCTAATTTCCACTGAAACTTGCATCACCTCCTTGTTTTTGGCTGGGATGTGCATCTTACTGCTTTTGGCTACCTAGAAACTTCCGCATTTCCCGTAACCTCAGCCTTTAACCCAACATTTTAACATCATCCAGACCCTTTCTGGCCTCTCTTTGTTCCAGCTTTTTAGCCGGGCAGCTGTTCCAGCGGGCTAGGTTGAATAAGTAGAGCCCGCAGGAGTCTCCACAGAGGTCTCACTGATTTGATGCATTCACAGCCCAAGGAGAGAGTGCCAGTTGCCATAGCAATGAGAGGAATGTGGGAAGTATGGCTGCATGAAGGAGAAAAAGGGGGAAGTGGCGCTTTCTTTTGTGATGGAGGTTTCTTCTGACAGACGTGTTTCTGCACGCTGGCCAACATGCAAGAACTTTATATGAAAAACACACCAGCACATAAACAGTACGACTAAATGGATATACATTATTATATATATTAGGGGTGTAATGGTACGCCAGGGGTAGGGAATCTATGGCTCTAGAGCCAGATGTGGCTCTTTTGATGACTGCATCTGGCTCTCAGATAAATCTTAGCTGACATTGCTTAACACGATAAGTAATGAATAATTTCGCTGGTAATCGGTTTTAGAAATAACGTTCAAAATATAAAACATTTTCATGCATTTTAATCCATCCATCCGTTTTCTACCGCACTTGTTCAAGAAGTCGTAATATTGGTAAGAAGTATTTTATTTGTTATTGGTTAGCTTCAGAATAACAATGTTATTAAAAAGAATAAGAGACTTATTATACTGTAAAAATGTTGGTCTTACTTAAAAATGCACACATTTAGTTGTATTCAGTGTTAAAAATATGATATGGCTCTCACGGAAATACATTTTAAAATATTTGGCTTTCATGGCAAAAAGGTTCCCGACCCCTTTGGTACGCCATCATCATGGTTTGGTACTGTAGCATGTACATGGCATATCCAATAGCATTGAGCTAGTGCATTTTGAAAAGTAAAACCTTACTTTTGAGCACTTTTTATCAGGCATGTTTGCTTTCTTAGCATAGAAAATGACAACATTAACTAGAGGCAGTGTGCTAGGAATATTCCTGTTTGCTCGTCAAGTGTTTGAGCCAGTGCAGAGTCTGCAACGGATGGTACCGTTTGATTATACATGAATCAATGCATGGCACTACCGACAGAATTTGGTCGATACCTATGGAAGTACCAAATTTGGTACCCATCCCTATATTATGTATCTGTACGGAACCCAGGTGTTATGCACAGCGGGGGAAGGAGACGGCACGACACAGGAAGTATCGCTCAACAGGATTTTATTGAGCTTGATGAGGGATTGGAGTGTGTATGCTACTAAGTGTGTGCATGCAAAACTATGTGCAGAAATTAAAAATGTAATATTGCCAGGAGGTTGTTGTAAGTGCGTGTTGGTTGGAAAAGGCAAACAAGTCCAAGGAGCTGGGCAGAAGAAGGTCTGTGATCCAAGCGGGAGGTCCGCGAGGCTGGAGAGAGGCGTCCTGAGGTCCGTGTCCAAAGCGGGGGTCGAGGATCGAGGGAGGCAGTCAGAGTTCAGAGGGGGATCCAGGGAAGTGAGGCGCACAGCTCAGTTACAAGGCTGATTGATTGATTGATTGATACTTTTATTAGTAGATTGCACAGTGAAATACATATTCCGGACAATTGACCACTAAATGGTAACACCCGAATACGTTTTTCAACTTGTTTATGTCGGGGTCCAAGGCGACAGAGGATACTGCGGGAACAAGTGAAACGACAGGAAAAAGTGAGCACAAGGAGCAGAGGAATACGGAGCGCAAACACAGGAGAGGAGCCAGAGACGCAAAGCTTACTGTCAGACAGAGAAGTACGTTCCAGCACTGGATCGTCGGCTGCTGTCGAGCCTCATTAGATCCAGGTGTGCAGATTGCAGATTGCCTGCAGCCATGTATGCGCGTGGCCGCGGTTTGAGCGGAACACGCAGGGGCGTGTCTGGCGGCGCTCTCAGCGGAGCTTCTAGCTTCTCCTGCCACAAAAGGAATTGATGGTACGGGCATGCGCCGTAACACCAGGGTTTTGAAAAGAAAATCTGATTGCAAACTGGAATAGATACAGTCGTCCTTTGCTACATCACCCTTCACATTTTACAGTTTTCGTACATCACACATTTTTTAAAGCATATTCTAGATGGTCTTGGCCTTAATTAGGTGTAAAATGAAGTTGTATTTATGTCATACAGTGCAGTATTTCTCTTATTTTGTATTATTAGGTTGTGTTAATTGATAACGATATTCACCAAAAAGGACTTTTGTTTCCGGGTTAAGGGTGAACAATGCTAACAAGAACAGGCGACTACTGTAATCTTGGCGTTATCTTCGCCGCGGCAATCGAGTTGACCAACTCTTGTCAGTAATCCTTTTAGATGCTCTTCATCTTCAACTGCTAACTCTTCAAAAACACATTAGTGAGAATTTGACGTGAGCGATATCAAAAGGCAAGATGAGAGACGTACAAGTACTTGGAGCGCCAGGCAATGCTAAGTGGAAATGAAGTCTGTTGATGCACGTCATCTTCAACATCAATAACACAGCTTTGGCATAGGAACAGAATGCTTACAACACAGAATGCTAACAACACAGCTCATGGTCAAAATTGCGACTGTCAAGTTGACCAACTTGTGGCAGAACAATTTACACCCGTGGTTTCAGCACATAGAAACCCAGTTCTAACTTAGAGGAATTACCCAGGATGTGATTAAGTATTTCCACGTAGTGGTCGTGTTGTATTGGCGACCATAGCAATAATGGGGGATGGCGTGGTACGGTTGGGAGAGTGGCCGTGCCAGCAACTAGAGGGTTCCTGGTTCGATCCCCAGCTTCTACCAACCTAGTCACGTCCGTTGTGTTCTTGAGCAAGACACTTCACCCTTGCTCCTGATGGGTCGTGGTTAGTGCCTTGCATTGGAGCTCCTGCCATCAGTGTGTGAATGTTGAAATAGTGTCAAAGCACTTTGAGTGCTTTGAAGGTAGAAAAGCGCTATACAAGTATAACCCATTTACCATTTATTTACCATTTAATGCTTGAATGATCCTAGTGACCAGTGAGTACTGTAATCTACAGTAGAACATACTCAAAGCTACTATATTGGGTGAAACGGGTGTAAAGGTGACTATATGGATGTTATGGCATGTTTAGGGGGCTTTAATTATGTAAAAAAATATAAATATATTTAGTACGTCAAACAGTTCATTTTTGCTGTTATTGAAAATATTCAATTTATAAATAATAATCTAATCCGCGGAAATTTGTTTTCCACCGTCAGGCCTCAAACCGATTAACTCCAATAAACAAGGGATGACTGTATTGGATATTTGATCCCTGAAGAGGAACCTCACAATCAGGAAAACACATTGAGAGGCACCGGAACCATCTTCCTGTCATACACTGTCAGTTCAAATCTATACTTTAGGCCACAGTGTAAAAAATAAAAAGTTTTATGGACGTCTCAAATACTTGGCCTTTTTTTATATGCCGGCGGTCTTGCAGCCCACCACCATGGGTGATTGTGTGACTGCTGCTATACTAGTGTACATGTACCGTATTTTTCGGAGTATAAGTCGCACCGGAGTATAAGTCGCACCTGCCGAAAATGCATAATGAAGAAGGAAAAAAACATATATAAGTCGCACTGGAGCCCGGCCAAACTCAGAAAAAAACTGCGACTTATAGTCCGAAAAATACTTGTAGTCTTGCTGGGTTTGTTTGAGAAACACAGAATATTGCCTGGTAATTACGCCAAAAGGTCTGCTCGTTCATAAATACAATACAAGCTTTTAAATACTAAATACACTTTTCATCCTATGGTAGATCCGACCCACAAAGGCAGACGACAGCCCCTCGCCACATCGTCTCCTCGTCCCCAGGAGAGTGTATTAAATCCAGTCCAAGCAACACGGGCTTGAATAAATCTGCATTCACTTATAGGATTAGCCACTGTTTAAACATGGCTTCCTGTCTCTTACACCAATCCACTGGGAAGATGCGTGTGGATGCTGCGGTGCAGCAAGTTTACATTTAACGTGGTTTAACTATGCATGCTACAGAGAGAAAGCACTTTTGTAAACAGTGGTACCTCTGGAGTTTAATTGGTTCTGTGACGCAATTCTTACCTCAAAAAATCTAAATAAGATAATGCTAGCGGGTAACACCTGATGTTTTGGTCAGATCTTACAGGATTCTTTGTGACATTCGCTACGCCAACCAGTGTGAGTGAAAGACAAGTTTCTCTGACAGTGTGAGGCAATTATACTTTGAGGGGCATTTTTATTTTTACCAGGAGTGGTCTTAATGACATTATTTCCAATCTCCTTTTACTGGAAAAAAAAGCCATAGACAAAAGAAAGGACTAACAGACCTGAAGTTCCCAAAGTACCCCCGAAATGTATATACCCTTAGAGCGTCCCGGTGCCCCAAGAGGTCCGAAATGTGCCCAAATAGTCCAATGCCAAGGCTGGAGCTTTTCGAATCTTTTCCCGATTAATCATTGTGATTAATCGGGGAATTCTCTGACCTTCTCAGGGCTCGTAGATATTTGGAAAAAACGGTTAGGGTTAGTGTTGGTAAAAATTACACAGTACCATCTAACGGTGTCAACTCAGGTGTCAAACTCAAGGCCAGATCTGGCCCGCAACATCATTTTATCTTGCCCGCAAACCCCTGGAAATGATGTGTCAATAATGTACTTAATATTTTCTCACTAAATGTACTAGATTTTTTTTTCATTTTGACAGAAAAAAATATATGTACTGCTTGAAATTGCATGCCTTTTAAATTTGAATAGTATCCAATATTGCAACAAATATGACAGTATATTATCATACTTTCCAAATATTTTTTGTCTAAATAAAAATAAATACATAAATATCTGCTTGACTTATGATTTTACAGCAAACTACTCATCAAATTAATAAAAAAATGACAATGCATTTTACGGTGTCCTTTACAGCATATTACTGTAAATTGAAAAAAACTACCATTTTTTGCGTTAAAATTCTGTTGACTGAGCTGACATATTTTTTATGTAAAATCTTGTTTTTGACGGTGTATTACTGTAAATGGAAAAACGATACATTTGTTTTTAACGGTAGAAAAACTGTCAGCTGAGCTCCCAGAATAAAAAAGGAACTTGTACTTTTCCCTTAACAATATAATGTTGTAAAAACCAATTAAATGTATTAGTAAAATTCTGGCAACTAAGCTGACAGCTTTTACCGTAAAAAACACCAAAACAAAACCGTTGTACTGTTTTTATATCTACTATAATATGTTGTAAGAAATAAAGAAAAACACTATTTTACAGTAAAATTGTGTAAATGTAAAGTTTTTACTGTAAAATCGACAGTCCACTTAAAACAATTTATATAATTAATAATTAAATCCAGAGGCAAATTCATACATTATTCACTGTTACAAGCGGCCCTCTGACGACAGCCATAACTGAGGGCCACGGCGATGTGGCCCTCAATGAAAACGAGTTTGACATCCCTGATCTAACCCTACAGTGGGGTGGAGCATACCAATTAATGTTTAAGTTTAACAGAAATACCGCTTGTACCCCTAACAACTTGTAAACTGATGTATAACTGTATTTATATATTTTTGTGTATTTATATACATGTTGCCCTTGGTTTAGGAACGTTCCATCTACAGTATTTCGTGATTACGAACTCTCCCACAAATTATTTCAAAACGGTATTTTGTTATTTAAGAGCTAGATCACCTCATTAACCTTCAAACTGAACAATTTGGTTTTTTTTTCTTTTTCTTTTAAATATATATATATATATATATATATATATATATATATATATATATATATATATATATATATATATATATATATATATATATATGTATATGTATATATATATGTATATATATATATATATATATGTATATGTATATATATATATATATATATATATATATATATATATATATATATATATATATATATATATATATATACATATATATATATATATATATATATATATGTATATATTTATATGTATATATATGTATATATTTATATGTATATATATGTATATATTTATATGTATATATATATATGTATATATTTATATGTATATATATATATGTATATATATATATATATATATATATATGTATATATATATATATGTATATATATATGTGTATATATATATATATATATATATATATATATATATATATATATATATATATATATATATATATACATATACATACACACACAGTTGCGATCAAAAGTTTGCATACACTTGTAAAGAACATAATGTCATGGCTGTCTTGAGTTTCCAATAATTTCTACAACTCTTATTTTTTTGTGATAGAGTGATTGGAGCACATACTTGTTGGTCACAAAAAACATTCATGAAGTTTGGTTCTTTTATGAATTTATTATGGGTCTACTAAAAATGTGTCCTAATCTGCTGGGTCAAAAGTATACATACAACAATGTTCATATTTGGTTACATGTTCCTTGGAAAATTTCACTGCAATAAGGCGCTTTTGGTAGCCATCCACAAGTTTCTGGCAAGCTTCTGGTTGACTTTTTGACCACTCCTCTTGACAAAATTGGTGCAGTTCAGCTAAATGTGTTGGTTTTCTGACATGGACTTGTTTCTTCAGCATTGTCTACACGTTTAAGTCAGGACTTTGGGAAGGCCATTCTAAAACCTTCATTCTAGCCTGATTTAGCCATTCCTTTACCACTTTTGACGTGTGTTTGGGGTCATTGTCCTGTTGGAACACCCAACTGTGCCCAAGACCCAACCTCCGGGATTACCTCCAAATTCTTCAGGACAACCTAAAATCGTCAGCCCGTTTGTTTGGCTGTATTGGAATAACACGGCTATATTGCGATGTATTTGGCTGTTGATTTAAATCATATAAATGCAATTGCAAATCCATCCATTTTATGCTGCTTGTCCTTTTCGGGGTTGCGGGAGGCTGGAGCCTATGCCAGTTGCACTCGGGCGGAAGGCAGTGTACACACTGGACAAGTTACCACCTCATCGCAGGGCCAACACAGATAGACAGACACTCACATGTACACGTTCGGGCCAATTTAGTGTTGCCAATCAGCCTATTCCCAATCATATAAAGTGTTAAAGTTATGATTTTATACTGGAACTCAGCTTAAGTCAATCGATACATAAGCATGAGTCGTGAGGTGTATAAAGCTGGATTCACAAAGACATAACACCCTGGAATTACAACTGCAGAAGATTATTCCACAGACTTTTATTTCCCTGAAGTCGTGGTCTTAAGTCAAATTTGGAAGATAAATTAAATCGGTAGCAGTGAAAACTCAGACAAGATATGAGTTCATGAGCGGAGAAATAACATTTTTATTTGTCTTGGCCCCAGTGGGAGATGAGCCGCCTTTCAGTAAATAGAGACAGCTATGAGAAATTATTTTTTTTGGTCAGCAGGATATTGTTTTAACGTGCACTTATCCATCTGTAATCTAGATGTCACGCCCCAGGAAACCACTGGTTGGCCTTTCTACTGTTTTTTTTTGACAACGTACAATTGTTTGTCTCATCTTGACTCCAATTGTCTCTGCCAGGGTCCCATTTCCACAAAGACTCCATCCTAAATGTGGACATGTTGTGAAGCCTCCTTTGTTTGGAGGAACCAGCTGATGCTACTCTTTAAATGTATTGACTTTTTTCTTTAATATCTGTCATGATCATGACAGAAGCACATATCAAAGTACCGTATTTTCCGGACTATAAGGCGCACTGCCGATGAATGGTCTATTTTTGATCTTTTTTCATATATAAGGCGCACCGGATTATAGGGTGCATTAAAGGGTTCATATTATTATTTTTATTTTTTTTCTACATTGAAAACACTTCCTTGTGGTCTACATAACATGTAATGGTGGTTATTTGGTCAAAATGTTGCATAGATTATGTTTTACAGATCATCTTCAAGCCACTTTCTGACAGTTGTTTCCGGATGCGCCGTTTTGTGGGCGGTCTTATTTACGTGGCTCACCTTCAGCAGTGTCTTCTCCCCCTCATCTTTGTTGTAGCGGTGTAGTGTGCAAGGACAGGCGTGAAAGTGTCAAAAGATGGAGTTAACTGTTTTAATAATAATTCAGACTTTACGGAAACAACACCGGAAATGTGTCCCGTGAAAAACCGTCCGACCGGAACTCTCTAATACAGTGGTTCTTAACCTGGGTTCGATCGAACCCTAGGGGTTTGGTGAGTCGGCCTCAGGGGTTCGGCGGTGCCTCCGCCGCGGAGGTCAAGACACACCCGACTTATCGTGTAAATAAAAACTTCTCCCTACCGGCGTATTATGGATACCTCCAAACAATGTTCCCTCTAGTTTTCCATATGCGTGCGCAAAGGCAAAAACTCCTTGAGCATTCAGTGGAGGTGTCCCAAACCTGACTAAATAACAAGTTAAATGTTTTATTATTATAATCAAATGGCAGCAGTCATTTCCATGAGATTATTTTCTAAGTGTTTTGGCCCACTTACAATGACAATAACAACAAATATTGTTTTAAGATCAAAGATTTGTCTGGAATCAGAGACTTTTCTGTACCCATGGAACTGAAGCAAACAATTGCCACGCACTTAGATGAGCTTGCAAAGTCTCTTGACGGATATTTCCCTACAAGAGAGTCATATCCAGCATGGGTGAGACAGCCGTCCACGGTTGCTGTTGAGACAGCAAATGTCAATGATGAATACCTCGACAAAATCATTGAAATTCCGCAGAGCCAAGGTTCAACAGCAACTCTTCAGAACAACAACGCTCTCAACGTTTTGGTGTCGACAAATGGAAAAGTATCCAGTTATTGCTAAGAAAGCCGTGGATTTTTTTTATACCATTTGTTACAACATATCTTTGCGAGCAATCCTTTTCGAGGATGCTGGACATAAAAACGAAGACAAGGAACAGACTTTGACATGACAATGAGGGTGGCACTTGCCAAAGTGAAGCCACGCATATCTGAACTGGTCTCTCATAAGGCAAGAGCAGAAGTCACACTGATTTGCAGGTGTGTAATTTGTTGTGAGTTCATGCATTGCGTTGGTTTTGTTCTTTGAACAAGGTGATGTTCATGCACGGTTCATTTTGTGCACCAGTAAAAACACATATAACTTTGTCTTGAATTTGAAAAAAAATAAACGTTTTATTTTTTACTAAAGAAGGGTTCGGTGAATGCGCATATGAAACTGCTGGGGTTCGGTTTCTCCAACAAGGTTAAGAATCACTGCTCTAATAACTAAAGTTCCTTGGGGGAATAATGTAAACTCACTACACTGGTATGTTTTAGCGCTTTCATGGCAGATATATATAAGTAAGAACATTACACTACTTTATATTAGAAATGGCAACAGCGGGGGATGAATGTCACATAACAAGAAGATAGAGAAGAACAAGAAGCTTATGGTGTCGATACCGACTACAAAGGCGGACGCGCACAATTTTTCAGGATTTATGCAGATCCCAAATAAAGATCAGCAGGTACCAGAAAGTAAGAATAGTTGCTTTTGCATAAAATTCCAAATCAAAACGCCAGATAATATCTCTTACCTTAGACACATACCATAATAATACTCGTATGTTGAAGCACATCACGCGTTGCGGCTTCATAGCTTACCAAAGTCGTACTAAAACATTTTGATAGATTTTTGAGCGCCGTGTGTACTGTTCTATATTTTCAATGGAACATATAAAATGTTCGTGTTATTTACTGGCGTCATCTTGCAGTCTACACATATCTCTTATGTTTGACTGCCATCTACTGGTCACACTTATCATTACACCATGTACCAAATAAATTTGCTTGAAGGTTGGTAAGCAAAACCAGAATTATTCCGTAGATTAGGCACACTGAGTTATTAGGCGCACTATCAAGTTTTGAGAAGAAAAAAAAAAGATTTTAAGTGCGCCTTACAGTCCGGAAAATACGGTATTTGTGTTTTATCGCAGTAGTAATTCATTATGATTTCGCTTGACTTTATATTTCCACAGTACTTATAGTCAGAACTAGCCAGGATTTTGCGATCAAATCAAATCAACTCAAAGTTTATTTATATGGCCCTAAATCACAAGTGTCTCAAAGGGCTGCACAAGCCACAACGACATCCAGATCCCACATCAGGGCAAGAAAAAAGATGTGGGGACCGGTGCAATGGACGTCGAGTGGATACAGTTAATAGTGTGTGCTGTTTTTGACTGTAATATTGTTCAATTAAGGACACTTATTATGTATGTCTAGCTTGTCTGCTATTGTGTGCTTAGCTCATAGTAGCTCATATTGCCTACCATGTTTACTGTTTGTAAATGACTTGACTAAAATATCAACTGTGTGTGCTTATTGGAGGACATTTTCTGTAAATGTTATCTGGCTGTCCAGCTTTACAGAAGTAGAACTGTTTGTACCAGAGATTTTAGGTGCATGCTGATATTTCTTTGTTGCTGATATCGGACCGATATCAGATCGGGACATATTAATCATGAACTAAAAGTACATTAAATGTAGGATTAAAGTAGAATAACTCGCACAAAATACTCTGGTATAAGACTGTTATGTGAATATTAGTGTAAATGGTTGTCAATTTAAATCCTAAAGTGTCACCCAAAATGAACAAGGATACGTTCCAGCTTCGATGGAAGAATGATGATCGGCTTAGACCAGGGGTGTCAAACTGGGCCAAATCGCAGTTATGGTTGCCCTCAGAGGGCCGTTTACAACAACGAGTAACATATATATATATATATATATATATATATATATATATATATATATATATATATATATATATATATATATATATGTATTTATTTTTTACATAAGCTGCAAAAAAAAAAATTAATTTTACTTTAAAAACTGGCAGTTCAGTCACCAGAATTTTACAGTAAAAGCAGTGTTTTTTTTTTTTTTTTACAGCATATCATTTTTTTTTTTATAAATGGAATGGAAAAACAATAACCCTGTTTTTAGCGGTAAAATTCAAGCAACATAGCTGACAAGTTTTGTTTTTTTACGGTAAAATCTTGTTTTAATTTTGTTTTGTACCAAAGTTGTACAGTACCAAAGTAGATTTTACGGTAAAAAAAACTCAGTCGGAATTTACCTGTAAAATCTATTGTCAATTTTACAGTCTACAATTTGATTGATCATTTGTTTTTAAATCATAAGTCAAGCAGATATTTAAGTACAGTATTTGTCTTTATTTTAACAAAAATTATTTTTGGTATACATAATATAATATTTTGATTTTGATAATATTGAATTTTAAAAGATATGCAATTAAATACAGTACATGATTTTTTATATCAAAAGGGAAATAACAAATATATTTAGTAAGAAAAGATTAAGCATTTCATTGAATTATATATTTTTTCCAGGCTTTCGCGGGCCACATAGAATAATGTGGTGTGCCAGTTTTGGCCCCCGGGCCGTGAGTTTGACACCTGTGGCCTAGACAATTGGATCAGGCCTAGTGAATGTGTATCACGTCAGTTGTGTTTGGGTTTCAGTGAGAGGTCACAGAGCAGCACAGGGTCACGTCGTTCGACGGATTGAATGAGATTAACCCGTGACCCCATGCAGAGACGAGGCCAGGATGAGTGGAATTAGCCAAAGCAGGCAGGTTCCAAGACCCCATCCAATTACTGCCTTATCTCCTGGCCAAATGAGATCAATGTGAGCCATGAGACCCACTAGGTTGGCAAAGGTGGCATGATGAGCTGAACTCCTGCATATCCTTGGGAGAACTCTCCTGCATCCTGACCTTCACTTTGCGTGGCGATAACACGATGTACCGCATTTAGCTTAGCTTGTTGTGCTCAAGTGCAGCATTTAGGAAGGAGAATAATGCGCATAATTAGAGTATCACCTCTTATCCTTGGTGAATCTAGCCTGCACATTACACGACTGAAAGGTACTACAGAGACAAAAACATAATTGCTCCTCTATGCACAGCATGTGAAAGGCACTTTGAAGCGTTGCACAGTGGTTAACACAAGCATATGCAATATAGTCCATAATCCTCTCCATAATTAGTAGAGATAACATGAAACTAATTACCAGTGTGCAAAAAACAGACAGTTTGCTCTAATTTTTTGATTGGATTGTGTGTTCCTTTAATGTTGAAAACATACTTTATTTTTCTTCCTCCTTTAATGTTATGGCATTTAAAATAAATGATTCAATGGTATATCATGTTGTGTAGCCCGCTTCACACCTGACACAAGGAAATTATTATTTTTGTATCGTTATTGAAAAATAATTCAACATTCAACAAACATTCAAAACAAGTCATTATTTTACGTGGAGTAGCAAAATATTGAATACCTGATAAAAGACAAGTGTCATTAATGTGAATATCAATTTAGTGACTTACATGCATGTGCTTTCTGTTCAGCTTTCAATTGATTATACTTAGTTGATCAATATTGGTATCGGCCAATTAATACCTGAAGCTTCGATATCGGCATCGAATTGGAAATAAAAAGTTGCATCGAGACACTCCTAGTTAAAGCTATCAAAAACCGCCAAGATTAATTATTTTGTTTATTATACGCTGATCTCGTTAGTAATGTACACTGGTATCTCTTTATTATCTCTGATTTTATTGTCATTTGCACGTTATAAGTAAAGTAGGGTGTTCTAACGTGGGAATTAATGTTTATCTATTTTTCCCCATGTATGGATGCACAGATATAAAAAAAACAATGGGGTTGTTAAAAGGATTGACTCTTTGATACCAAGTCGATACCAACACACAAAAATTACATTGATGCCATCTTTTTTTTAGTGTCCGAATAATGTCCAACAGTCGATTGTTGGCGTGTGAGCACTGAGTCAATGCCAAAGAAGTCTGCATTATTTAAAAAAAAAAATGCTGTGTTTCCATATATTTATTTATTTGTGTCAGCCTGTCACAAAGGTGGATTTGCCACTTCGGTTTCTCCCTCACCCATAAACAAATTGGAACTGTGGCAGGACGCATCGCAAGTACGCTACAAAACACACCTAACACACACCTGCCTCACCAGGTAAAGACGTGGATGAACAGGTCCGTGTTGCTACTTTTTTTCTCATTGAAAGTGAAACGAGAGGACGAAGTGATAAAGTGGAGTCATTAATTAATTTGCTAATTAAATCCAAGCGGTCGTGAACATATTGGCCACACGAGAAAGAGCGGAGATCCGCCACCATAAGCCCAGGGAGTGTACATTACAACAGTCTACGGAAAAACCAAAAAGGCAAAACATGTAAAAATAGAGCAAAAAGGCGTAACATAACGGGAAAAAGCGAAAATGCTGAAACTAATAATGAATAAAAACCCAAAGATTTGTCTTTATATATATGTTAGTCTTTTTTAACGCTACCACCATATTGAAACAATATTATTAACAATATTGTTTGTTTTATATACTTCAAAGATCCACTGCTGTTCCTTTTAGAGTGCAAAATAGTTTATGGTGGTTGTTATTTATAAGCATATTATCTTTATAAGCACAGTATTGTTTGTTTTGATATACCGGGAGGTAGTGTTGTCCTGATACCAATATTTTGGTACTGGTACCAAAATGTATTTAGATACTTTTCGGTACTTTTCGATACTTTTCTAAATAAAGGGGACCACAAAAAATTGCATTATTGGCTTTGTTTTACCAAAAAAATCTTAGGGCACTTTAAACATATGCTTCTTATTGCGATTTAGTCCTTAAATAAAATAGTGAACATACTAGACAACTTGTTTTTTAGTAGTAAGTAAACAAAGGCTCCTAATTAGTCTGCTGACATATGGAGTAACATATTGTATCATTTTCCATTCTATTATTTTGTCAAAATTATTAAGGACAAGTGGTAGAAAATGAATTCTTAATCTACTTGTTCATTTACTGTTAATATATGCTTACTTTCTCTTTTAACATGTTCTGTTAAAATGTAATAATCACTTATTCTTCTGTTGTTTAGATGCTTTACATTCATTTTGGATGATACCACACATTTGGGTATCGATCCGATACCAAGTAGATACAGGATCATACTTTGGTCATATTCAAAGTCCTCATGTGTCCAGGGACATATTTCCTGAGTTTATAAACATAATATAAATAAAAAAAAAACTAAAGAAGGTTTTGTGATGCTAAAAAATATCGACGTAATTGTAGCAGTATCGACCAGATACGCTCCTGTACTTGGTATCATTACAGTGGATGTTAGGTGTAGATCCACCCATGGCATTTGTTTACATTGTGAAGCCTGTGAGCTACGGTGTGTAGTGAAGCATGTTTAGCTATTCCTCGTCCTGCATGAATGATACTTGTAAGAAACTTACTTTATTTATCGCCATGGAGGTGAGGATTAGTGATTTAGAAGTAGCTACAACACTGCAGACTGCGGATGGACTTCACCTTTGTCGTTAGTTTTTAAGCCAAAATGCGTCCATTCTCCCTTTTCTGTCTACACACATTGTCTGCTTGTAAGTACTCTGTGATTGTGCGCTGCCGAACATGCTCGTCTGCTAGTAAAAAAAAACAGCAATGACGACGTGAACACGACGGGGCGGGTACTTTTTAGAGGCGGTAAAGTACCGAATATGATTCATTAGTATCGTGGTACTATACTAATACCCGTAAACCATACAACCCTACCGGGAGGTTATAGAACACTGCTGTTCTTTTTTTGAATGTACATCTTGGCAGCTGATACTGATATTTAAATTGTGTTGTTGCAGAGTGATCTTAAATACTAGACACTATGAAAAACTTTTCAATTAAGTAGTGAATTTAAAAGTACACAGGATATTTAAAAACAATTTTTTACCATCGAGTTATCGAATAAAATCATGGAAATTCACAAGTATCAGTATATTCTGGCATCGTGACAACTTTACTGTGAAAGTTGCAGGAGTCTAATCGTAAACATGTCTTCTTCTATCTTCCTGTCCCACAAGCGTGCTCATCTCTGCAGCTCAGTTCTATTAAAGTCCTCTTAAATTCATTGCAGCAGGTTGTCGGGGTAGAGCTGGCGTCACTGGGGCGCTCTGACAATCAGCGGCCGGCGAGAAAGCACTAATGAGCGCAGGGAGGGGAAGACAGGGTGTTGGCAGGTCGCATTCAGACAATGGCGGCGGCGTTATTAGGCAGGGCGCCGAGGCTGGGCCCGACACAACGCGGACTAGATTAGCTTCCATGGGGGCAGAACTGCAGTCAGTTTGGAAAATATCACAGCCCATTAGTTAGCAGCAATGAAATGAAGTCAACTTCTGGGACTCCATTAAGCATGCTGCGCTTAGACAGACAGCGTCCCTTGGTGTGATGTTGCTATTCTGGAAGGATTGAGCACAGAGATATAATTGGACCTGGGAAATCAAGCAGGTTTCAGTGGTCCTGGTGGGCCTTCCCGACAGAAAATGAGACGGCAGGGATTGTGTGTTGTCTCGCTCACCCGTTTGCTAGATAAAACAAATAGAAGCAAAAAGCTATACAAAGCTGTTTCAACATGTGTCCATCATTGCCTAATTTGCATAATTGGATGAGACTTGGTGTTTGTGTGTGGATGATTAAAACGGAGCTTTTCGGTTTGTGGCGTAAGAAACATGCAATTATTGTATGCTTTTACACAGAACGTGAAGTTATTGACTTACAGGTTTTGGTTTCATTTCGTGCTCTTAACACGCACAGGCAATGGGAAACTTGTATCACATTTCCTGGGATTCAAGTGTGCAAATTAAAAAAAAATAATGCACATGTCATTGTAATATTTCACTACAGTTGCCCCTCGTTTATCGCAGCTAGCGGTAGGATTATTATTAGTAAATGTAGTACAAACCCTGTTTCCATATGAGTTGGGAAATTGTGTTAGATGTAAATATAAACCAAATACAATGATTTGCAAATCATTTTCAACCCATATTCAGTTGAATATGCTACAAAGACAACATATTTGATGTTCAAACTAATAAACATTTTTTTTTTGCAAATAATCATTAACTTTAGAATTTGACAACACGTGACAAAGAAGTTGGGAAAGGTGGCAATAAATACTGATAAAGTTGAGGAATGCTCATCAAACACTTATTTGGAACATCCCACAGGTGAACAGGCAAATTGGGAAGAGGTGGGTGCCATGATTGGGTATAAAAGTAGATTCCATAAAATGCTCAGTCATTCACAAACAAGGATGGGGCGAGGGTCACCACTTTGTCAACAAATGGGTGAGCAAATTGTTGAACAGTTTAAGAAAAACCTTTCTCAACCAGCTATTGCAAGGAATTGAGGGATTTCACCATCTACGGTCCATAATATCATCAAAGGGTTCAGAGAATCTGGAGAAATCACTGCACGTAAGCAGCTAAGCCCGTGACCTTCGATCCCTCAGGCTGTAATGCATCAACAAGCGACATGAGTGTGTAAAGGATATCACCACATGGGCTCAGGAACACTTCAGAAACCCACTGTCAGTAACTACAGTTGGTTGCTACATCTGTAAGTGCAAGTTAAAACTCTCCTATGCAAGGCGAAAATCGTTTATCAACAACATCCAGAAACGCTGTCGGCTTGAGCCTGAGCTCATCTAAGATGGACTGATACAAAGTGGAAAAGTGTTCTGTGGTCTGACGAGTCCACATTTCAAATTGTTTTTGGAAACTGTGGACGTCGTGTCCTCCGGACCAAAGAGGAAAAGAACTATCCAGATTGTTATAGGCGCAAAGTGTAAAAGCCAGCATCTGTGATGGTATAGGAGTGTATTAGTGGCCAAGACATGGGTAACTTACACATCTGTGAAGGCTCCATTAATGCTGAAAGGTACATACAGGTTTTGGAGCAACATATGTTGCCATCCAAGCAACGTTACCATGGACGCCCCTGCTTATTTCAGCAAGACAATGCCAAGCCACGTGTTACATCAACGTGGCTTCATAGTAAAAGAGTACTAGACTGGCCTGCCTGTAGTCCAGACCTGTCTCCCATTGAAAATGTGTGGCGCATTATGAAGCCTAAAATACCACAACAGAGACCCCCGGACTGTTGAACAACTTAAGCTGTACATCAAGCAAGAATGGGAAAGAATTCCACCTGAGAAGCTTAAAAAATGTGTCTCCTCAGTTCCCAAACGTTTACTGAGTGTTGTCAAAAGGAAAGGCCATGTAACACAGTGGTGAACATGCCCTTTCCCAACTACTTTGACACGTGTTGCAGCCATGAAATTCTAAGTTAATTATTATTTGCAAAAAAAAAATAAAGTTTATGAGTTTGAACATCAAATATATTGTCTTTGTAGTGCATTCAATTGAATATGGGTTGAAAAGGATTTGCAAATCATTGTATTCCGTTTATATGTACATCTAACACAATTTCCCAACTCATATGGAAACGGGGTTTGTATTTTCATACTTCTTCATTAAAAAAAATCTGTTATGATCCGTTGCCCGGATTATAGTTTGTTTACGTTTTATGTCACTTGTTGGCTTAGTTCTGTTTCAGCACCCCGTGGTTATTTATTAGTGTCACCTGCCTCTGATTAGTGTTCGGGATGCTCACCTGTTCCTGGGCACTAATCAGAGAGCTATTTAGTCCTGCCTTTTCGCCTCACTCGTGCTGGTGCTTTTCTGTAACGACGAGTAGCCATCGTGATGCGCGGATTGTTCTTTCACGGTATGCAGCAGGAACTCTGGAGACAGCGTGCAGGTAGGAAATGATTTATTCCAATAAATCATTAAAAAAAAATACAAAAACGAACAAAACAAGCAAACACAGCGTGCCGATTGCACGGGGAATGCCCATAGCACGGGGAGCTAACAGAATAGCTAACGAGGAACACTAAGACGGGACTTGGCGCAAGAAAAACCATAGGGAACCAAGGTGACAGTTGCATTAAGCAAACAAAAGCTCCAGCACGAGAGAGGCGAAAAGGCAGGACTAAATAGCTCTCTGATTACTGCCCAGGAACAGGTGAGCATCCCGAACACTAATCAATCAATCAATCAATCAATCAATCAATCAATTCATTTATTGTCATTGTCATAATAACACTTAAGTCATAAATGAACAACGAGATTTTGTTTGAGCTTTGTCCAGCGGCATAGAAACGGCATTGATGTGCAGGTTGACAATAGTTTACATTTTAGCATTTTAGCATTGTCAGGAAGTTCACGATAAGAGGGGTGTGGGGGTGGGAACAGTCAGATGTCTGATGGGTGTTACGTTGATGTTGCGGCAATGCAATGTCCAGAGCACAATTATTGAGGTGGTGAAGAGTGAGACAATAAGATGGTCCGGGGCAGCAAAGGGGAAGGCTGTTCATTTAGCAGTCTCACAGCCTGGGGATACAGACTGTGAGACATTCTGGTTGTCCTGGCGCGAATCGATCTATACCTCCTTCCAGAGTGTAGCAGGTTGAAGAGGCCATGTGCTGGCTGGTATCTGTCCTTCCCCACCACCCAGCACATGGCCTTTTCATATCTAATCAGAGGCAAACCGTAAACAAACTATATGATCCGGGCAACGGATCATAACAAAAACCTTCTAAATACGGTTTTCAATATAATAAGAGCCCTCTAAACATGAAATAACAGCCATACAGTCACCTTTACAGTATTACCTGGAGCGTGTTCTACTGTAGATAATAGATAGGCTACTCACCGATAGCCCAAATGATCCTCGAAGCGTCAGTGCTATTGTCGTCACCTGGCCACTACAACACGATCACTACATGGACAAACTTCATCACATCTTGGGTAATTCCCCGAAGCTAGAACTGGGCTTCCATGAGCTGAAACCTTGGACGTAAGTTCTTCTGGCAAAACTTGGTCAACTTGACAGTTGCAGCTATGACCATTAGCTGTGTTATTAGCATCGTGTGTCGTCATGTTGTCATTCCACATCGCTCACGTCGAAGTCTATAACCAATGTCATGCGGCGCTGATGATGTCAAAGATGAAGTGCATCGACAGAGTTCATCTCCACTTAGCATTGCTGACAGCTGATTGCAGTCTTGCTAGCAAGCGCGCCAGTCTCGTACTGAGACATCGCTCACGTCAAAGTCTCACCGATGTGGAGATGTGTTATTGATGAGGCAGGAGTTTCAGATGAAGTGCTTTACAACGTTGTTCCGTCAAGAGTTGTTAAACTCGATTGTCGTGGTAAAGCTGGCGCCAAGATTAGCCACCATGTTGTTGTTAGCATTGTTCACCCTTAACAAAGAAATTAAGAAAATACGACTAAAATTGCTCTGTAATACATATAAGACATACATCTAACTCAAAGGCCGACTGAAATGCGATTTTCTTATTTAAACGGGGATAGCAGGTCCATTCTATGTGTCATACTTGATCATTTCGCGATATTGCCATATTTTTACTGAAAGGATTTAGTAGAGAACATCGACGATAAAGTTCGCAACTTTTGGTCGCTGATAAAAAAGCCTTGCCTGTACCGGAAGTAGCAGACGAGTACCGTGACGTCACAGGTTGTGGAGCTCCTCACATCTGCACATTGTTTACAATCATGGCCACCAGCAGCGAGAGCGATTCGGACCAAGAAAGCGACGATTTCCCCAGTAATTTGAGCGAGGATGAAAGATTCGTGGATGAGGAAAGTGAGAGTGAAGGACTAGAGGGCAGTGGGAGCGATTCAGATAGGGAAGATGCTGTGAGAGGCGGGTGGGACCTGATATTCAGCTGGGAATGACTAAAACAGTAAATAAACACAAGACATACTCTATTAGCCACAACACAACCAGGCTTATATTTAATATGCCACAAATTAATCCCGCATAACAAACACCTCCCCCCTCCCATCCATATAACCCGCCAATACAACTCAAACACCTGCACAACACACTCAATCCCACAGCCCAAAGTACCGTTCACCTCCCCAAAGTTCATACAGCACATATATTTCCCCAAAGTCCCCAAAATTACGTACGTGACATGCACATAGTACGGGCAAGCGATCAAATGTTTGGAAGCCGCAGCTGCATGCGTACTCACGGTACCGTGTCTGCGTATCCAACTCAAAGTCCTCCTGGTAAGAGTCTCTGTTGTCCCAGTTCTCCACAGGCCAATGGTAAAGCTTGACTGTCATCTTTCGGGAATGTAAACAATGAAACACCGGCTGTGTTATCCGGCACAACAGTCAGGGGGTGCATTCTACGGCGGGGGTGCGTTATCCAGCACAACACCCGCCGCAATACAACGCTTCCCACCTACAGCTTTCTTCTTTGCTGTCTCCATTGTTCATTGAACAAATTGCAAAAGATTCACCAACACAGATGTCCAGAATACTGTGGAATTTTGCGATGAAAACAGACGACTTAATAGCTGGCCACCAGGCTGTCCCAAAATGTCCTCTACAATCCGTGACATCACGCGCTGACGTCATCCTACCGAGACGTTTTCAGCAGGATATTTTGCGCGAAATTTAAAATTGTACTTTAGTAAGCTAACCCGGCCGTATTGGCATGTGTTGCAATGTTAAGATTTCATCATTGATATATAAACTATCAGACTGTGTGGTCGGTACTAGTGGGTTTCAGTAGGCCTTTAATATAACACTTAATTCAGGCCAAAAATATGTAGAATATCCCTAAAAAAATTACAATCTGTGATGTAGTGAAGTTGCAAATGCAACGGTATACAACAGTACATTGGAATATGAGTGCCCCCGCTTATGAGTTTCAATTAAATTCATACATACATATACACATGCTGTATATATATATTCACTGTACAAACATACATATACACATACTGTACATATATGTTCACTGTACAAACATACATATACACATACTGTACATATACGTTCACTGTACAAACATACATATACACATACGGTACATATACAAGTACATATGCATACATACACTCATGCACATAATCACGTTTCATCAAACATAAATTAACGTTGTTACTCTAGGGTAAACTGGGTAACACAAGGCACACTGACAAAGCTTAACCTCTTGTTACTATAACAATCTACAAGGTTAATGTAGGTTGCTTCTCTTTCTTCCCCTCCATGTTTCTGCATTCTTTTGTATCTCTAGTTATCATTACATATATGTATTGTTGCATTTGAACAACTGTATTGTTGATAATAGAGGTAAATTATTGGTATTGTTCATTATCAATAGCGCTATTTCTATAGGTATTTGTATTGCTGTAGTGTAATAATGCTCAGTGTCATTTCTGTATTATTTATTTCGCTAACTGCTTCTTTGCTATCACTTTTACCATCATATGTGTACATGTCGTATTTGCTGATGTTGCTCTATTGTTGTTGTTGTGTTTGCTGTTGTTGTTTTTGTCTCTCTGTCTAATCCCCCTCTTGTCCCCACAATTTCCCCCTCTGTCTTCCTTTTTTTCTCTTTCCATCCCCTCCTGCTCCGGCCCGGCTGCACCAAATGATAATATATATATATTTAATAAAGTCAAATACAAATAAGGCAACAAGAGAAGTATCCTACACGTTTCTTTTGTAAAGTAAATCTGAACAGCCAATATGGGCATCTAACCCAACTATATGATTTGTCTGAGGAGCTGGACAGGACAAAAAAAATAAACAAAGAAATTAAAAAAATACGACTAAAACTGCTCTGTAATTCATATAAGACATAAATCTAACTTAACATGACACTTAATTCAGGCCAAAAATATGTAGAATATCCCTAAAAAAATTACAATCTGTGATGTAGATGTATGGATGTAGTGAAGTTGCAAATGCAAAGGACAACGGTATACAACAGTACATTGGAATACAAGAGCCCCCGCTTATGAGTTTCAATTAAATTCAAATCAAACAACTTTATTAATCCCTTAAGGGGCAATACATTTTTTCAATAAATTCATAGACAATACAGCACACATCAGACAACAACAGGAAACTGAGATAGTATAATAATAGAAAAGCTTGTGATAGCCTACTGTATAAGTAGAGATCATCTGCAACCACACTACTTTAAGAATTTTAAAAAAAAAAGTTAAAATACATATATAACGGTATACTAGCTGTCTCTCGGTCAATTGGTATGCTTTAGGTTAGGAGCAAGAATTGGGGATACTAGGCACCCCACCAATATTTGGCGTAGTGAATGTCACAGTGAACCCCGTAAGAGCCGTCCAAACTATCCGGTCTTACTCGCTAGCATTCGCTGATAGCTAGAAATTGACATATGTTTGTTTTTGCGAGCATGGAAAGGAGTAACGTGAGTGTGAAGGACAATGCTGAGAAGAAGAAGTGGATGATATTCATTGAATTGAAGAAATACATCGTTATAAACATGACAGCGTGTGTAGCTAGCTCACTTGGTGAATCAGTTGGAGCGTAGCGCTGCTAGTCTGCACCATACTGAAGCAGAATAAGTTAATTACACCAGCCCAGGACTTTAAAAAGTATATCTAAACGGCTAACATGTACCTATGAAAATAGGGAGAAGCTGTTGATGGTGTGTTTGACGGAAAAAAAGCTGTAAGGAGATACCGTAGAAGGTAAATTATTTCGTATGACTGCTCTACTTGTTTGTACTACATTCTATTGTATTGTTTCATTTACAATACCTCCTATCTAAAAGGTAATTTTAATTTTCAAAAAGCATGGTTCATGTCAAAAATGTTTTAGAGATTCAAACACCAGTTGAATAATAAAAAAATAAAAAGTAATTTACTTAAATGCAAAACACTGATTTGAGTGTTTTGAGCGACCACAGCTGCTTCACAAAACCAATCGAACCGGTATCCCAAAAGGGCAGATATATGCATTGGACTGATGGCGTCTGAAATATGTCATTTATTTTTACTGGGGCAATTTAACTCCACTATCCTTTAACCTAGATCAGTGGTTCTCAAACTTTTTTTTCACAAATTACCACCTCAGGAAAAAGCTTGTCTCTTCAAGTGCCACCATAATGACCAACATTAAAATACTGTAGCGTAACAGGCTTAAGTATTCATTAAAAACACAGACGAGACTTTTTTTTAACTAGTATATTTATTATTTTGGCGACTCTAAAATTAAACACAGTTTGAACAGTAACACTGTGTTTAAACATAGGAACAAGTGATTATTTTGACGTACCAGTATATGGAACCCGCATACCAGTGGTACACACACCACAATTTGAGAATGACTGACCTAAACTTTGCATAGTAAGTAACACATTCTGTATGTATAATATTTGTACACTCTGCAGCCAAAAAAGACAATCAAACAAATGAGAATGGTCATGTGGGCTTTGTACCGAGGATGTCGTTGTGGCTTGTGCAGCCCTTTGAGACACTTGTGATTTAGGGCTATATAAATAAAGATTGATTGATTGATTGATAAGGACTGCCATTCATGATTTACTTAACTGTAAATTGTACATTTCATCCATTTAAAAAAACATGTTTTATTCCTCATATACTTTTATTATAATTTGTTTTCCCTAATAGTATATTTTATGCCCATTAAGACAAAAATCAGTTTTTTAAAATTCGGTCTTGTAGGGAAAGCAGACACATTCGCCTGTGGTCCCTGGAAGCTATAACAGCTTTCCTTGGCAGTTGACATTTACTTACGTTGCTCCTGGTTGTATTCACCTTCCTAACTGCCAGTGTTGCCTCCCTCCAGGGCTTGCCCACTGGGTGAACTGATAACAAATCTGTCAAGGACGCAGAGGGGGGGTGAGAAGTGTGATACATTGGGACTGGGACTGAGGTGGACCATGGGGTTACCAATGAGGTCTGTAGGCCTAAAGCAGAGATGGACCAGTCCTTGCAGGATGACTGGCTCTTCGTGCATGTATTAAAAATGGCTGCCCTTTCCTATTATAGCTATTCTAGTCCCCACTTCTTCTGCCGTCAACGGGGCTGTCAGGATCTCTTTCTTCAGCCTGGCATGTCAGCGGTGGAAGGTTGAGGTGTGGCATGCCCTTTGAGGCTAGCCTTTTGTCAGGACCACCGTGGAAGCTGCTGATAACATTCATTGCGATGTTCCCAAGAGGGGCACAAATGTCAACAGCTCGAGGCATATCATTCTCTTCTATTCTATTCCATCTATGCCTTTTTACTCTGTGTATTGACAGGGTAGATAAAGGGGTAATACATTCACTGTGTTATCAAACACCTACACTCTTCTTTAAGTCAACCAGTAGAACATATATAATAATTTTTATTTAAAGGGGACCTTTGGTGATTTTGTATCTACATTTAAAACACTTCATTGTGGTCTGTATGTATTAGATATGCTTTGGTATCAGTGGTGTGCCGTCAGGGTCAGCAAGGCCTTCTCTGCTGGCCTAACATAACCAGAAATCATGATCATAATTAAAGATACAATTATTTACTTTCCCTAAATATCTAAAAGTATTCATATTCTCTTCATGTCATATTATGCTCTTTCCAGTGCTGTTGCTTTTAGTTTTAGTTTGTATCCAATCAGAATTCAGCTAGCTTATGTTGCCATGCTGTACCAAATCTGCCAGACAGACACCTTCAGATCCAGCAATGCAGGCGACATACAGTTGATAGAAAGTTGCGATAGCCAATCAGATCACGAGTTGTTGACAGTAAGGCCTTCTAGATGGCCTCACGTTGAACGTGAAATTTACGCGTCCTGTGATTGGATGTGTCATCGGGACCGTTAGCAGATGAATTTGAGAACACATAGAGTTGAGAGACAGTAAATGGTAACATGGGTTATACTTGTATAGCACTTTTCTACCTTCGAGGGACTCAAAGCGCTTTGACACTATTTCCATTCACCCATTCACACACTGATGGCGGGAGCTGCTATGTAAGGCCCTAACCACGACCCATCAGGAGTAAGGGTGAAGTGTCTTGCTCAAGGAGACAACGGACGTGACAAGATTGGTAGAAGGTGGGGATTGAACCAGGAACCCTCAGGTTGCTGGCACGGCCACTCTCCCAACAGTAGCTGTTCTGTTACAACTCAAAGTTGTAAACTCTTGTTGTTAAAGTGTGTCATGCTTGTCATCACAATACAAAGGTCCTGAGTAGTCGTGAGTTCAATCCCGGCCTCGGGATCTTTCTGTGTGGAGTTTGCGTGTTCTCACCGTGACTGCGTGGGTTCCCTCCGGGTACTCCGGCTTCCTCCCACCTCCAAAGACATGCACCTGGGGATAGGTTGATTGGCAACACTAAATTGGCCCTAGTGTGTGAATGTGAGTGTGAATGTTGTCTGTCTATCTGTGTTGGCCCTGCGATGAGGTGGCGACTTGTCCAGGTTGTACCCCGCCTTCCGCCCGATTGTAGTTGAGATAGGCTCCAGCGCCTTCCGCGACCCCGAAGGGAATAAGGGGTAGAAAATGGATGGATGGACATGTGTATTTGTCGCCATCACGTGGTCAGGGCAGTTAATATATTTTTGAGAAGTGTGTACTTTGAATCAAACTTTATTGACTGGAAGTTGCATAAGCCAAGCAGAGAAATGTACGGTATATGTTTTAATTGCTGATGCTTTTGAATTGATTTTTAAATGCGCCAGAAAATACCCCGTTTTGTATACCGTTGAGGTGGTTCAATGTCCAGTAGGGTGTAAATGTGTTCCTTTTATAGTATTTCTCCAGCAATGATCATGTGGTGACATCAATGATGGTATTTTGAGAGGTAAGCATTGAAGTCGGAGATCACTGAAGGCCTAGGTGGGAAATGCACGGTCCGCAGCTGTTTGGTATAGATTTTGCTCCACAGTCACATCTATAACCCACTTCCTGCATACAGTGGGTCTGGGTTAGTTTGTACATTGTCCCTCATTTAAAATCTGAGTGAAGAATGCACTACCGACCTCATAAGTCTGAAAGAGATGATATATATTATCTGCTCACAGATGGTACCTGGTGGTTGTTTGAACACATTTCAGCTAGTCCTAGACCAGAGGTGCCCATTACGTCGATCGCCAGCTACCGGTCGATCCCGTAGGTCAGTGGTCCCCAACCTTTTTTTGCACCACGGACCGGTTTAATTATTTTCAGGGACCGGCTTTCCACTTGTGCCAGATAAATACAGCAAAAATAAGTGCATGACAAATACAACGCTGAATTAGTGGGAGCCCTGGGCTTTTTTCTTTGCAATGCGATGCAGATGGAAATCAGCCTTTGGCTACAATCTGTCACATTTATATTTTATATGTGCAATAATGTGCATTGTATCATGTCACAAAGTTATTACAAATATTACAATTGGCAACAAATGGTTTTATTGTTTCTCTATAAACAAGCGTATTGGTGTGTCTAGTAGGACATACGGAAGTTACGTCAGAGAAAATGCAGTCATCTATTAAGTTAAAGTTAAGTTAAAGTACCAATGATTGTCATACACACACTAGGTGTGGTGACATTTGTCCTCTGCATTTGACCCATCCCCTTGATCACCCCCTGGGAGGTGAGGGGAGCAGTGGGCAGCAGCGGTGCCACGTCCAGGAATCATTTTTGGTGATTTAACCCCCAATTCCAACCCTTGATGCTGAGTGTCAAGCAGGGAGGTAATGGGTCCAATTTTTATAGTCTTTGGTATGACTCGGCCGGGGTTTGAACTCACAACCTACCGATCTCAGGGCGGACACTCTAACCACTAGGCCACTGAGTAGGTATAAATGATTTAATGTTTCATGTGTCACAGACCGGTACCGGTCCATGGACCGGTGGTTGGGGACCACTGCCGTAGGGTGTGTCAGTCGACCGGCAGCCAGGCATTGAAAATTAGACCTAAAAATTAGCGATCATCAATTTTCACTTTGACGTCACTTTCGTCACTTGATTGGCATTCAAGGCACCCGAGGGTCTTGTGAAATTATGCTGGCTGCTGCCAGCTCAGTGTAACCGTTTGTTTATTTTGTTGACCACTGACCAAAATAATAAACTAAACTAAGATCAGAAACAGTTACTATTTCAACCGTCTACCTCCCGTCAAAAGCCTAAAGACTGACCGCACAGTTCCTGTCTTCACAATAAAAGCGCTGCTCCATCCTGCCTGCGCTAACAAAATAAGAGTCTCCGAAAGCTAGTGCAAACAGGCTAGCAAGCCACGGAGTTTGCCGTCAATGTATTTTTTTGTAAAGTGTATAAAAAGGAGTATGGAAGCTGGATAAACAAGATGTCAAAAGCCAACAACTTTCATGTGGTTTTGGACAGAAAGGAGGACTTTTTTTCTCCTTCATTTGAAAATGCGGACGTTAAATTCCAATCAATGCAAGTCATCAGAATCAGGTAATACGTCATCTTATATTCTTGTCTTCATGAAAGAAAGGAATCTATATGTGATAAACATGCTTGTGTTATCATTAAACACCTTTAACGTGAACAAAAATGTCTCTTTCATAAATAAATAAATACAAATTATATATGTGAATTAAGTAGATCACCTTTACTTGGTCATTTAAAAAAGTAGCACGCCTGCTGAAAAAAGTGTGGGCACCCCTGTCCTAGATAGTCCCACTCCTTAATGTTTCAGTCACACGCAAGATTCTCATAGGAATGAGGCAAAAATACCACCTCACCTACTGTATGTCTGGAAAGGGTTAGTCTGTGAAAGCGTTCTGTTTAGATTGCAGATGAACCCTTCCACCCCTCACCCTCTCCAAAAATATAAATTATCTTGTACACTGGTAAATATACAGGTAAAAGCCAGTAAATTAGAATATTTTGAAAAACTTGATTTATTTCAGTAATTGCATTCAAAAGGTGTAACTTGTACATTATATTTATTCATTGCACACAGACTGATGCATTCAAATGTTTATTTCATTTAATTTTGATGATTTGAAGTGGCAACAAATGAAAATCCAAAATTCCGTGTGTCACAAAATTAGAATATTACTTGCTAAAACTTGCTGGTAGACTGCTGCGTTGACCCTGGATCTCAGGAAACGGAGTGGACCGACACCAGCAGATGACATGGCACCCCAAACCATCACCCAACCATGCAAATTTTGCATTTCCTTTGGAAATCGAGGTCCCAGAGTCTGGAGGAAGACAGGAGAGGCACAGGATCCACGTTGCCTGAAGTCTAGTGTAAAGTTTCCACCATCAGTGATGGTTTGGGGTGCCATGTCATCTGCTGGTGTCGGTCCACTCTGTTTCCTGAGATCCAGGGTCAACGCAGCAGTCTACCAGCAAGTTTTAGAGCACTTCATGCTTCCTGCTGCTGACCTGCTTTATGGAGATGGAGATTTCAAGTTCCAACAGGACTTGGCGCCTGCACACAGCGCAAAAGCTACCCGTGCCTGGTTTACGGACCATGGTATTTCTGTTCTAAATTGGCCCGCCAACTCCCCTGACCTTAGCCCCATAGAAAATCTGTGGGGTATTGTGAAAAGGAAGATGCAGAATGCCAGACCCAAAAACGCAGAAGAGTTGAAGGCCACTATCAGAGCAACCTGGGCTCTCATAACACCTGAGCAGTGCCAGAAACTCATCGACTCCATGCCACGCCGCATTAACGCAGTAATTGAGGCAAAAGGAGCTCCAACCAAGTATTGAGTATTGTACATGCTCATATTTTTCATTTTCATACTTGTCAGTTGGCCAACATTTCTAAAAATCCCTTTTTTGTATTAGCCTTAAGTAATATTCTAATTTTGTGACACACGGAATTTTGGATTTTCATTTGTTGCCACTTCAAATCATCAAAATTAAATGAAATAAACATTTGAATGCATCAGTCTGTGTGCAATGAATAAATATAATGTACAAGTTACACCTTTTGAATGCAATTACTGAAATAAATCAAGTTTTTCAAAATATTCTAATTTACTGGCTTTTACCTGTATATGTTTAAGACAAACGGTTTTTTTTCACTGTAGAAAATATATTTTTTTACATTATATAAATTAATCGGTTATAACATAAGGCACATGTGTGGCACAAAATGCCACACTTAAAAAAAGCTACTTTTCCAGCACTTAACTCACTGTATTAGGACAGGGTGTATCGATCCAAATATCAATACTTTCAATTAGGACTGGGCGATATATCGAGTTTGTACGATACATCGATTTAGTTTTAAACGAGGTATGAACTAAGAAAACATCGTAATATCGATATAATTTATTTCACGTTAAAATGACCAAACACCGTTTATTTGTTGTGTTCCTTGATTCTCCGCCGCTTCCCACTCCCTCTCAACACTCCATGGGCTACTAAACCCCTCCCCTTCCTCCTTCCAAGACGTGCTTGCACGTATAAAAACATCCATGATTGGTTGGTTGTTTACAATGATGAGTCACGATTGGTTGAGATTAGAGCAAAACGTTAGGGACAGGCCAATCAGAGGCAAATTATGGCGGGTCATCGAACCAGGAAGGAAAATCACAACAGACATCCAAAATGACGACGAGAGAGTCGTAGAAGAGAAGAGGGAATATTCAAGCGGGCGATTTATATATTTAAAATATATTTATGTATGCGTCTGGATAAAACATTCAACACATTAATTTGAGTTGTTTAGCATGTAAGTTGCCAAGCCGGGCGTATTTCGCACGAGAAATGAGGCTAAAGCCGCACAATTAAGTAAAGTCACTTAATTGGCGCTGACCAGAACCGTACGTGTGTGACAGTCCATTACATCGTTGACTGGGAATTAAAAAGTGCCTGTCTGCAAATGTATTTTTTATCTGAGTTTGATCAATTTTGTATTATTTCCAAAGCTATGTTATTTATTTTACGTAGAAAGAATATTTTTCTTTTTTCTTTATGTTATGTAATTCTGTGCTACTTAAACAGTTTATTGTCTGTGCTGTTAATACCCATCTTGACTAACTACAAACCCCGTTTCCATATGTGTTGGGAAATTGTGTTGGATGTAAATATAAACGGAATACAATGATTAGCAAATCCTTATTCATATTCAATTGAATGCACTACAAGACAAGATATTTGATGTTCAAACTCATAAACTTTATTTTTTTTTTGCAAATAATAATTAACTTAGAATTTCATGGCTGCAACACGTGTCAAAGTAATTGGGAAAGGGCATGTTCACCACTGTGTTACATGGCCTGTCCTTTTAACAACACTCAGTAAACGTTTGGGAACTGAGGAGACACATTTTTTAAGCTTCTCAGGTGGAATTCTTTCCCATTCTTGCTTGATGTAAAGCTTAAGTTGTTCAACAGTCCGGGGGTCTCCGTTGTGGTATTTTAGGCTTCATAATGCGCCACACATTTTCAATGGTAGACATGTCTGGACTACAGGCAGGCCAGTCTAGTACCCGCACTCTTTTACTATGAAGCCACGTTGATGTAACACGTGGCTTGGCATTGTCTTGCTGAAATAAGCAGGGGCGTCCATGGTAACGTTGCTTGGATGGCAACATATGTTGCTCCAAAACCTGTATGTACCTTTCAGCATTAATGGTGCCTTCACAGATGTGTAAGTTACCCATGTCTTGGGCACTAATACACCCCCATACCATCACAGATGCTGGCTTTTCAACTCTGCGCCTATAACAATCCGGATGGTTATTTTCCTCTTTGGTCCGGAGGACACAACGTCCACAGTTTCCAAAAACAATTTGAAATGTAGACTCGTCAGACCACAGAACACTTTTCCACTTTATATCAGTCGATCTTAGATGAGCTCAGGCCCAGCGAAGCCGACGGCGTTTCTGGGAGTTGTTGATAAATGGTTTTCGCCTTGCATAGGAGAGTTTTAACTTGCACTTACAGATGTAGCGACCAACTGTAGTTACTGACAGTGGGTTTCTGAAGTGTTCCTGAGTCCATGTGTTGATATCCTTTACACACTGATGTCGCTTGTTGATGCAGTACAGCCTGAGGGATCGCAGGTCACGGGCTTAGCTGCTTACGTGCAGTGATTTCTCCAGATTCTCTGAACCCTTTGATGATATTATGGACCGTAGATGGTGAAATCCCTCAATTCCTTGCAATAGCTTGTTGAGAAAGGTTTTTCTTAAACTGTTCAACAATTTGCTCATGCATTTATTGACAAAGTGGTGACCCTCGCCCCATCCTTGTTTGTGAATGACTGAGCATTTCCTGAAATCTACTTTTATACCCAATCATGGCACCCAACTGTTCCCAATTTGGCTGTTCACCTGTGGGATGTTCCAAATAAGTGTTTGATGAGCATTCCTCAACTTTATTAGTATTTATTGCCACCTTTCCCAACTTCTTTGTCACGTGTTGCTGGCATCAAATTCTAAAGTTAATGATTATTTAAAAAAAAAAAAAAAAGTTTATCAGTTTGAACATCAAATATGTTGTTTTTGTAGCATATTCAACTGAATATGGGTTGAAAATGATTTGCAAATCATTGTATTCCGTTTATATTTACATCTAACACAATTTCCCAACTCATATGGAAACGGGGTTTGTAGGTTGATAAAAGTGCCACTGACTGTTTACAGAACAGTTGTCATTCAGTTCAATTTCAGTGAATTTCGCTCAAAAATTAATATCTTTATATGTATACTTTCACTGGAAAATATATCGAGATATATATCGAGTATCGAGTTTAAGTAAAAATATATCGAGATATACTTTTTCGTCCATATCGCCCAGCCCTACTATCAATATTAAAGTGAGATTGGTAGTGGACCGACGCTAATTTATGGGATATATATTTGTTACAGTTTCTCGACATTACACGTCCAGCAAATTGTTCTCCAAGTTGAAGTTTCTCTTGTTGCCCCTCCCTGCTCTGCCAGCGAGAGTGGAGCAGTCCACACTGAGCAGCCTGTGATGGTGTTATGGATTGATTGCATTTATTGATACAAAATGTATTTATGTTGGACTTTTTCCCTGAATGCATTTGTGTGTAGTAGAACGTGATAAGGGAAACATTTTATCATCTTCATACTGGCACATTGTTTGTTATTGTTGTATTTAGTTAATGAAAACATTTCTATTTGCAAAAAACATGTGTTTTGTTCACAAACGTATAGGTATTGGTATCAGTGATACTAATCCTGCATTTACTTGGTATTGGATTGATACCAAAATTATTTCGATGATATGAAAATAATAATCCTACCTTTCTTGTATTGGGGGTGGGCGTGGTCGGGTGGGACGGGGGCGTGGCTAGGGGCGTGGTTGGGGGCATGGGTAAAAGGGAGGTGTATATTTACAGCTAGAATTCACCAAGTCAAGTATTTCATATATATATATATATATATATATATATATATATATATATATATATATATAATACATATGTATACATATATGTATGTATATATATATATATATATATATATATATATATATATATATATATATATATATATATATATATATATATATATATATATACATACATATATGTATGTATATATATATATATATATATATATATATATATATATATATATATACATATGTATTATATATATATATATATATATTTATTTTATTATATATATATATATATATATATATATATATATATATATATATATATATATATATATATATATATATATAATAAAATAAATACTTGAATTTCAATGTTCATTTATTTACACATATACACACACATAACACTCATCTACTCATTGTTGAGTTAAGGGTTGAATTGTCCATCCTTGTTCTATTCTCTGTCACTATTTTTCGAACCATGCTGAACACCCTCTCTGATGATGCATTGATGTGTGGCACCCACAAAAGTGCTTTCATCAAATGCACTAGATGGCAGTATTGTCCTGTTTAAGAGTGCCACAACATTGCTGTTTACGGCAGACAAACTGCTTTACGGTATACAAAAACGTGACTGCTGTTGTTGTGTGTTGTTGCCGCGCTGGGAGGACGTTAATGAAACTGCCTAACAATAAACCCACATAAGAAACCAAGAACTCGCCTTCCATCATTCTACAGTTATAACGTGATTGGGCAGGTATGCTGTTTATATTGTGGGTTAGCGGACTCAGGTCCTCATGGACCTGAGTCCGCCTGAATTTCGGGAGATTTTCAGGAGAAAATTTGTCCCGGGAAGTTTTCGGGAGAGGCGCTGAATTTCAGGAGTCTCCCGGAAAATCCGGGAGGGTTGGCAAGTATGTCATAATAACACTTAAGTCATACATGAACAACGAGATTTTGTTTGAGCTTTGTCCAGCGGCATAGAAACTGCATTGATGTGCAGGTTGACAATAGTTTACATTTTAGCATTTTAGCATTGTCATGAAGATGGCGAATAGAGGGACGTGGGGGTGGGAACAGTCAGATGTCTGATGGGTGTTACGTTGATGTTGCAGTAATACAATGTCCAGAGCACAATTATTGAGGTGGTGAAGAGTGAGGTAATAAGATGGTCCGGGGTAGCAAAGGGGGAGGCTGTTCATTTAGCAGTCTCACAGCCTGGGGATACAGACTGTGAGATATTCTGGTGGTCCTGGCGCAAATCGATCTATACCCCCTTCCAGAGGGTAGCAGGTTGAAGAGGCCATGTGCTGAGTGGTGTCTGTCCTTCAGGATGTTGTGTACATGGCACTCATCTCTGGGAGTATCGTCCTTGTAATTTTGAGTCCATTGAGCCTTTTGGGCAAATTAATTGAAGCATGTCATGAAGAAATTGGAGGGATGAATGCCTTTTATGGTGGTGCTAATAAAACATATTGATTACCGAGTGCAATAAGGCATGTCCACTTTAGTTAGCTATACCTTCAAGGGAAAGGCATCATTACTCTGCATCGTCAGAGAAACATCAGCTTGCTTTAAGGGTAGCTGAACTTTTTGGTTCATCCACAATTTCTTTGTAAGACAGTAACATGCATGTCTTTAACTTTTCTGTGCATTCTAAATAGTACACAAACTGCTAGGCCAAGGTGGCTATCAATGCAGGTACTGGAGATTCATTTATTGCACCTATAAAGCCCTTCAGAAACATCAAAACACCTCCAACAATGTTTTATACACATGCTGTAAGTAGTGTAGTAACAGGTACATTAATAATAACATGTATTATTTACAGTATTTTGGTCATTTTAGCATTAATAGAACTTATTTCCTGGCGTATTGATTTCACAGAGTGCATAGCAACAGTCAACAACAACTACTACTAATCCTGGCAGACTTCCTGAGAGCCAACAACAATTTACTTTAAAACAATGCATGATCCAGAACCTTATCGTAACTAAATATACAGAGGATGGTTATATAATTTAAGCGGGCAGGATTAGAGGGTGAAATGTCGGAACAGACAAGGGCCGAGAGAGTCAAGACCACAGCAGGGTATACATGTCAGTGGCACAACATCATGTTGGTGTAAACACACAGCTTGCCAAGTCAACATTGGTTGCTTCTGCTGCACTGGGTGCACACAGTGCTGTCATTGATGCTAAAGGCTTTGTATATCTGGCGAGGAGTACAGTGTTCGAAGAGACCACATCACAACCAATGAAGAATTGTTTGCACTAACAAACCTAGCAGTGGTAGAAATGTGTTTCCAACTAATGGAAATCAACTAGAAACGAAGTCCCAGACCAGCCGGACCAGACGCACAACTGCCCATGGAGTATGTCACCATGCTATTGATTGTGATACCTGAAGTACATAATGCTTGATATAACCGCTATATTCACAGTCCAGTAGGGCTGTCATCGTTAACACGTTAACTCATGTAATTAATAAAAAAATATGTATTGCACTATCATATATGAGTGAAGAATGATCAAATCCGAGTCAAGGCTTAACCTGGAAGACGGGCGCATTGTTACACGGTCTGCTGATTTCGCTTACAAGCAAAACTTAGATAACTTGTTGGTATTGCAGCGACAAACGTTCTTTTCATCGGCACGCATCAAGTTTGAATGCCATCTTAAAGCGAAACACATACTCGAAGATAGTGCTGCGAGCATGAATGCGACATCGACCACAAGTGAAGGAAAACGCTACGCTGGCAGTTTCCCTGCTTCAATGTTGTCAACAAAAGTACCACAGTTAATTTAAACATATGCCTTTGCTAAACAGAGAGCAGACGTATATAAGACACTTAACATCTCTGAAGGCCAAGTCTTGCAAGAAGATGTCATTCATATCACCACAGATGATTCAATTACAGCAAGGATGAACCAACTGTACTACACAAACAAGAGCATCAAGTTGCAACTACTGGCTGGATGTACATTTATTTTGCTTCCTGGAGACTATTGGACATCTGCAGGTAATCACAACGAGCTATGGCATATTTGCCAAAACTCCCAAATTTTCCGGGAGACTCCCGAATTTCAGTGCCTCTCCCGAAACTCTCCCGGGACAACCATTCTCCCGATTTCCAGCCGGGCTTAAGGCACGCCCCCTCCAGGTCCGTGCGGACCTGAGTGAGGACAGCTTGTCATCACGTCCGCTTGGCCAACCAAAAAGTAACCACAGAACACTATAGCGTATAGTGTTCTGTGGTTACTTTTTGGTTGGCCAACGGTTTACGTTGTATTGCGCAAGTGTGGGAGTTGGTTCTGAAGTATGAAGTAAAGAGACGTAACTTTGTCAACTCGCCTGGTTATTGACTCCAACCCAGAATATTACACTGCCCATACCTACACTCCTTCAAAGGCTGTGTTACTGGCTGCAAAGCATTACACTTTCAAATACAACAATGAGTAGAGAGGAGTGTTATGTGTGTACATGTGTAAACAAATGAACACTGAAATTCAAGTGTTTATTTTATTTATATGTGTGTGTGTGTGTGTGTATATATACATTATATATCAATATAGATCAATACAGTCAGCAGGGATACAGTCCGTAAGCACACATGATTGTATTTTTTTATGACAAAAAATAAAATTAAAATTAAAATACAAATAAATAAAAACATACCCTATATATATATATATATATATATATATATATATATATATATATATATATATATATATATATATATATATATATATATATATACACACACACACAGGTAAAAGCCAGTAAATTAGAATATTTTGAAAAACTTGATTTATTTCAGTAATTGCATTCAAAAGGTGTAACTTGTACATTATATTTATTCATTGCACACAGACTGATGCATTCAAATGTTTATTTCATTTAATTTTGATGATTTGAAGTGGCAACAAATGAAAATCCAAAATTCCGTGTGTCACAAAATTAGAATATTACTTAAGGCTAATACAAAAAAGGGATTTTTAGAAATGTTGGCCAACTGAAAAGTATGAAAATGAAAAATATGAGCATGTACAATACTCAATACTTGGTTGGAGCTCCTTTTGCCTCAATTACTGCGTTAATGCGGCGTGGCATGGAGTCGATGAGTTTCTGGCACTGCTCAGGTGTTATGAGAGCCCAGGTTGCTCTGATAGTGGCCTTCAACTCTTCTGCGTTTTTGGGTCTGGCATTCTGCATCTTCCTTTTCACAATACCCCACAGATTTTCTATGGGGCTAAGGTCAGGGGAGTTGGCGGGCCAATTTAGAACAGAAATACCATGGTCCGTAAACCAGGCACGGGTAGATTTTGCGCTGTGTGCAGGCGCCAAGTCCTGTTGGAACTTGAAATCTCCATCTCCATAGAGCAGGTCAGCAGCAGGAAGCATGAAGTGCTCTAAAACTTGCTGGTAGACGGCTGCGTTGACCCTGGATCTCAGGAAACAGAGTGGACCGACACCAGCAGATGACATGGCACCCCAAACCATCACTGATGGTGGAAACTTTACACTAGACTTCAGGCAACGTGGATCCTGTGCCTCTCCTGTCTTCCTCCAGACTCTGGGACCTCGATTTCCAAAGGAAATGCAAAATTTGCATGGTTGGGTGATGGTTTGGGGTGCCATGTCATCTGCTGGTGTCGGTCCACTCTGTTTCCTGAGATCCAGGGTCAACGCAGCCGTCTACCAGCAAGTTTTAGAGCACTTCATGCTTCCTGCTGCTGACCTGCTCTATGGAGATGGAGATTTCAAGTTCCAACAGGACTTGGCGCCTGCACACAGCGCAAAATCTACCCGTGCCTGGTTTACGGACCATGGTATTTCTGTTCTAAATTGGCCCGCCAACTCCCCTGACCTTAGCCCCATAGAAAATCTGTGGGGTATTGTGAAAAGGAAGATGCAGAATGCCAGACCCAAAAACGCAGAAGAGTTGAAGGCCACTATCAGAGCAACCTGGGCTCTCATAACACCTGAGCAGTGCCAGAAACTCATCGACTCCATGCCACGTCGCATTAACGCAGTAATTGAGGCAAAAGGAGCTCCAACCAAGTATTGAGTATTGTACATGCTCATATTTTTAATTTTCATACTTTTCAGTTGGCCAACATTTCTAAAAATCCCTTTTTTGTATTAGCCTTAAGTAATATTCTAATTTTGTGACACACGGAATTTTAGATTTTCATTTGTTGCCACTTCAAATCATCAAAATTAAATGAAATAAACATTTGAATGCATCAGTCTGTGTGCAATGAATAAATATAATGTACAAGTTACACCTTTTGAATGCAATTACTGAAATAAATCAAGTTTTTCAAAATATTCTAATTTACTGGCTTTTACCTGTGTGTGTGTGTGTGTGTGTGTATATATATATATATATATATATATATATATATATATATATATATATATATATATATATATATATATATATTACACTGTATATAATGTCAGTTGATACAAATTGGCATTATTAGCAGTAACAATTGATTAAACTGTACAAATATTGTAACACATCACAATTGTTGCAAGAAATTAAACAAAAGGAAAAACAATACATGTTATTTATGACTCGAATGTCTCCGGGATTCGAACCCGATTCTCTTCATCTTTCTCCTTCCTCTTCTCCCCACATGTCTTCCCCATCTTGTACGGACGATTGTTCCCCAGCTTTGTCCTTGTGATCTGAATGATTAGTGTGTGTACATTACAGCCGATGTTGTTAATGTAATTATTCATTTCTATTTCTGAAGTTTTGATCCGAATCATTCGACACCAGCTGTTTGCACTTCTCATCGGGGCAATGTGGCTGCACTTTGTCGCCTATAGGGCTAATATTAATTTCACCAATAACAATGTTTTATTCAGTTGCTATGTTGTGATCCAAAACAATATTGCTAATGCATAGTTGTCTGTTTTCATTAATTATGCATATAAAGACACGTCACATTATGGTTGTATTCCAAAGACATGCACCTGGGGATAGGTTGATTGGCAACACTAAATTGGCCCTAGTGTGTGAATGTGAGTGTGAATGTTATCTGTATGTCTGTGTTGGCCCTGTGATGAGGTGGTGACTTGTCCAGGGTGTACGCCGCCTTCCGCCCATGTGCAGCTGGGATAGGCTCCAGCACCACCCGCGACCCCATAAGGGACAAGCGTTAGAAAATGGATGGATGGATGGATGTTATTAGCAGGCGCATAAGCGCTGTCCGTTGCTGCATCTGATTTCATTGAAAAAATGAGAACCGAAGTCATGAAAATAGTTTTTTTCTTAGTTTTGAGAAAACCAACGAAGATCCAATCTGCGAGTGTTATTTTTTTTGTGTGTCCTGTTGTACTTTTATATAGAAATTGTTCAACAAGGAATCGCTCACCTGGTTGGTCGGTCAGATCAGTCACTTTTTTCAGAACAGGACTGTGTAAATATGTGATTGAGCCTCCGACGTGTGGCCTGAATGAAAGCCTTTTCTGCTTTCTCAAATCCCTTTAAAACGACTTAACTATCCGGGCCGGCTGTGGATTAGTGGATAATGGCTCTAGCAGCAGGCCAGGTACAAGTTATAAGGGTGTTCCTGGATAGCCCAAGGGGTGGCGTGTGGGGTGTGTGTGGCGAGGCTTCATTGTCTGTGTGACAGTCCCACTGAGTGGATTACATGCAGTTTATAGCACTGTATAAGATTAGGGCAGTGCCCAATTATCTATTTGAATAGGATTGCATGTGCAGTACATCCACTAACCGCCAGTAGTTATGGAGTGTGTAGGATCTTGTCGTGCTTTCCAAGTCACAGTATGTCCAACAAAGCTTCCAAAAATATTCACATTCTCCTCGCAGCACTCGGCCTAGGCCTAGAACTAATTTTGCTTGACGATATATTGACCTACAAACTATTGCTGATAAACGATATTATTGCCATCATTTGTGGGGACGGCGTGGCGCAGTTGGGAGAGTGGCCGTGCCAGAAACCTGAGGGTTCCTGGTTCGATGCCCACCTTCTACCAACTTCGTCACGTTCGTTGTGTCCTTGAGCAAAGACACTTCATCCTTGCTCCTGATGGTTCGCCGTTCGGGCCTTGCATGGCAGCTCCCGCCATCAGTGTGTGAATGTGTGTGTGAATGGGTGAATGTGGAAATAGTGTCGAAGCGCTTTGAGTACCTTGAAGGTAGAAAAGCATTATACAAGTATAACCCATTTACCAGTGACGTGCGGTCACTAGAGGCAGGTGAGGCCCTATGGAAAGAAAAAAATGTAAAAAGAAAAAAATAATAATTAAATTGTTATATGTATCCAGTGATTATACTATAAAGTTATTTTCCATTTAACTTCACCAGTTTTAGATTATTTTTATTCAAAATCGCTGAATTTTCACATTTGCCGTTCAAATACTGAGAAGAGACGGTGCGGTGAACAGCAGCCAGTCGAGGCACGTCACTCAGTGTCTCAACATGGACGGACTCGGCTAACTGCTGGTCTGCTGTGCAATGAGACCGTATTGCTATATGAATTATATTATACATTTCCATAGTTTAGTTAGCTGAGGTATATAATGTACAGTGTATTTTGTCAAAAACTGTATGTGTGTAAAGTATTACTTGTGCTGAGCGATCATAAAACTGCTGCGAAGACGCACTGGCTGAGGCTCGCGTAACCCCGCCTCCTGGTGCTGGTTAAGGCACCTTCGCCGCAGACTGCACCCCCCCGACCAGAGCGCCACACCAACCAAAGCCCACACCCAAACCCTCCACGTGCAAGACCGAATCCACCCAAAAAAAGTCACTTAACAAGAAGCCAAAAAGTGCAAAAACAACATTGCTCGCGCCGGAGGAGCCGTGAACGACTGCAAGGACACAACATTAGGTACACCTGCAGACTGCAGCACGGATTTCATATTTCATTCATTCACAACTCCTCCAACACGAACACCACTGTTCCCGCACTTATAAGTAAAGGTAAGACCATAATAACGTTTTTTTTATTAAATGTGTTTTTTTGTGTGCTACAGTTTGTATGTGTAAAGTTAAAGTTAAGTTAAAGCAGGGGCGTCACTAGCTTTTAAGGACAGGGGGGACTTTGCCCCCAGGAGATGCACAGGATGCGAGCGAATGTTACGCATGAGCACAAAACTTCACAAACGGCTAACAAAGACTTAGAAATTATTCATTGTTATTATTATTATTTAAAAAAAATGCACGGGACGAAATGAAATGCTCCCCGGGACGATGGCTTTAAACCATATATTTTCTTTTTCGTTTTATGTATTTATTCATTTTACATTTTATATTAAATGTCTTGGTTTTTCCTCCCTCTGAAAATCCTATTAAATGTTTAACAAGCCATCCTATAATAATAAAACAGCTATTAATGTAACAATACAATAAAACAAATATATTTAATGATGTTTTTTTTATTATTTTAACAATAGGCTTATGTATATTACTTTATATAGATTCTACAAGAAACACAAAATTTAAAAAATAAATTATTTACAATTGCACACACAAGGTTTTGTGCAGCTTCATTCATTGTAAAGGAAGATAATGTGCTTCGTACACTTGCAGGACCGCAAGCAAGGTCGCAGAGAAAATGCGGGCTGGAATTTGAGTGATGTGGGCATTTTCTATATGAACAAGTGGAATGGATTGGATACCGACGCACGAAAGGGGCTCTCTACCTTACGCTACGAAGTGAGGGGAAACTGAGTGAATAATAACAGGTTATATGATTATTTATTTAAACTCATATTTGGGACACTTTATAATGAATATGTCGGCATTTATTTGTAAAAACAAAACAAAAAAACACCAAATTATTTAGGGGGGCTTAAGAATATTTTAGGGGGGCTTGAGCCCCCCTAAAATAGGCCTAACAACGCCAATGAGTTAAAGTACCAATGATTGTCACACACACTAGGTGTGGTGAAATTTGTTCTCTGCATTTGACCCATCCCCTTGATCACCCCCTGGGATGTGAGGGGAGCAGTGGGCAGCAGCGGCGCCGCGCCCGGGAATAATTGTTGGTGATTTAACCCCCAATTCCAACCCTTGATGCTGAGTGCCAAGCAGGGAAGAATGCTGGTATGAGCTTTTAAACATAACCTGTTAACTGCTGCCAATCAAATGGTGAATAAGATACTCTTTAGGGTTCATATGTTTGTAAATCTGACTGTGATGAAGTCAGTGCCTCACCAGCCATGAACCTCACCGCACGTCACTGCCATTTACCATTTACATCCACCTAACCTGTTATCAGCTGGCATAAAGCCTGCATGCAATATGAAGCCCGGTAACAATCAAACTGTTCATCCGTGTGTTCTGCACTAACTCATCATTTGTATATAATGTGATTTTTTTTCATCATTTTGCTTTGCAAAAACATTCCAATTTTCTTCTAGCCATTTTTTTTTTTTTTTTTTAATAAAGTGATGCAATATAATTTATTCCTTAAAATGTTTTGGTAATAACTTGGTTTTCATCAAACTGTTTATGTCTGTCATTTGACATCATTATTATGTACAGTTGTTAGTGCCTGCTTCTGGCACTTCTTCATGTTCTCCTCCTCCACATTCAAGGCGACAAAAATATTGTTTTCTTTCCATTGCCGTTGTGGTCAATAACTTTACAGCTCAACTTTTGGCAACATTAGCTATGTGCACATGGACACATTTTATCAGCCTAACTAAATGCTTCATGTAAACACGCCATTCTGAATGTTCTGACCCGATCACGCACGTACGGATCAAAATCTCATTTCGATCGAGACGGGTGGTTTATGCCAAAAGCCATTCGGATTGTAGCACATACACATAATGTCGTAACATGAAAATGCACGGCAACCCGTGCATAATCACAACATAAATAGCACAGAACAGCTCCATTTCAAAACGAGAGGTAAAACAAAAGTAGTGCACAGAAGGGAAACAATGATAACGTGATAACGTTGAACAAGCAGAAATGCACAAAGCCATGTTTTTTTTTACAGTGGAAATCTCTGCTTAGTCAGTACCTGCAGTGATCAAACTCGTCTAAAAGATGGCGCCATAGCAAAACTAACACAGCTTTCCGTTTGTTAGGTTCTGCATATGTCAAAGTAAAGTATTGCGATTTAAGCCGTGGTGCACATCATAATCAGATCTTTTTTTTTCAGGGTCCTTGTACACAGTTATATTCTAATCCGAATAATGATTAGATTTAATAAATGTTGTCCAAGTACACGTGGCTATTGTTTTGCAAGCGATTATTGGTAACTGTGTCTGTAAACAGAATTGTAAATATCGCCAAAAACTGTGGAAATGTCAAAAATGTTAGATTGAAAATATATCTAACATTTATTTTTTAAAGCACAGGAAGTTGGACAAATAGTTTCCCCAATGCTTAACACAGAGTTGAAGTGGACCAAACCACACAAGATCAGTTGCAAGTAGACAATAAACACAACTTAAAGGGGTCTCGGTCTAGGGTATTTTGCAAATGTATTCTCCCACGACTCATTTTTGACTGAACACAACTTTCAATTGTCAATGTAAGCGTAGTTTGATGCATTTCATGTTGGAGAGCAGTGGTCCCCAATCACCAGTTCGGGGCCGTGACACATTTGCTACCGGGCCACACTGAAACAATAATTAATTTATAAACTGCTTAACTTTCGCCTGTCCCACTAAACACACAAATAAGCTTGTTAATAGATGTATATTACAACTCCTTTGGTAGGAAAAGGGACAATGCACATTAATGGACATATAAAATGTTAATGTGCCAGATTGGAGCCAAAGGCACATTGTTCATGCTCATTTTTTGCTGTTTTTATCTGCCACACGTAGAAAGCCGGTCCGTGAAAATAATGCATACATTAAACCGATCCCTCGTGGAAAAGAGGTTGGGGAACCATATTGCTATGGTGTGTGTTTGCACCTAACATATCAGTATATCGGTATGAGGAATTAAATTATGAAATAGCTTAAGTAAAATTATCCAGTTTAAGAAACTGTTCAAAATCAACGTGTTTACAAAGTACAAAGGAGAAGAATCCTGATAAACCTGATTGAAAAATGAGATAATTATGTCAATTACAACTTACTTATCTATTTATTGAGAATGTTATCATTTATGGGTTTAAATTGTGTACAATTTGAAAACAGGATGTGAACACATGCTTTAGTAACTGCTATGAAATGGAAAAGGGGCAGGATTGAAAATGGATGGATAGATTTATTTGAAATGTTTTAAATGTAAACATGCCATCCATCCATCCATCCATTTTCTACCGCTTATTCCCTTTGGGGTTGCGGGGGGCGCTGGAGCCTATCTCAGCTACAATCGGGCGGAAGGCGGGGTACACCCTGGACAAGTCGCCACCTCATCGCAGTAAACATGCCAGCATATCACAAAGGATACAGAAGACTTTGACTCAGGTTTTATACATTACATTCATATATTAGACTTAGACTTAGACAAACTTTATTGATCCACAAGGGAAATTGTTCCACACAGTAGCTCAGTTACAAAGCATGGAAAGGGTAAGGATGGAAAGAATAATGCAGGTATAAAGTAGACTAAAAATGTACCATAGTAGCAATATAAAATAAAACATATATGTAATATATACATGTTATGTATACAGTACTGATATATTATATTATATTATATTATATTTTTATATAATATATACAATACATAACGAATCCCAGTTACCATGTACAATATTACAGTATATGTAACAGCTGCAGCAAAAAAAAAAAGGAAAAATAATATGGAATACAGGCTTCTTGCGGGAGCAGCCGTAAACGTGACACTCTCCTCGGTCTGCGATGTCGCGACCACCCGCTGCTGCTGTCCACTTGACATTGCCAAGGGGTCACAGGACGACGTAATGACAGCAACAGGTGGTGAAATGATCGCCAAGATTAAATAATAGATGTCCAAATATTAATATAAATATAAAGCATTAAATGCCTTGGCGGAAAAAAACAACTGTATCCTTGCTTTAATCTTTTTAACATTGTTAAAATCAAATGTGGCTGAGCCCAAATGTCGGAAGGGGGGGTGCTAATTGTTTATATGTCTCTGATAGGCACACCAATAAGTCTGAGGAGTACAATTTACGCTTTTTTCTGTGAACTGTTACCCAGCATCACCTATGTATGTAGCGAAAGTATCCACAGCCTGAAATGTGCGTACGACAGCTATAAAGTTGCCATGAGGCAGCGCACAAATCCACGTCAACGTCAGTTTTGATACATTCTCAACTTTGCCGTGAAAAAGGGCGTACCAATTAATTGGTGAGTCTCAGTTGTCTTCAGCCATTTTTTAACTGATGTATCTCACTACCTACTCAACCATTTTAAGCTTCTCCCATCTGGACGGAGGTTTTTAGTCCCAAGAGGCAAAACAAAAACGTCTTAGCAGCCATCACAGAACTAAATACACTATATTGCCAAAAGTATTTGGCCACCTGCTTTGACTCACATATGAACTTGAAGTGCCATCCCATTCCTAACACATAGGGTTCAATATGATGTGGGTCCGCCTTTTGCAGCTATTACAGCTTTAACTCTTCTGGGAAGGCTGTCCACAAGGTTGCGGAGTGTCTTTATAGGAATTCTTCCAAAAGCGCATTGGTGAGGTCACACACTGATGTTGGTCGAGTAGGCCTGGCTCTCAGTCTCCGTTCTAATTCATCCCAAAGGTGTTCTATCGGGTTGAGGTCGGGACTCTGTGTATGCCAGTCAAGTTCATCCACAACAGACACTGTCATCCATGTCTTTATGGATCTTGCTTTGTGCACTGGTGCACAGTCATGTTGGAAGAGGAAGGGGCCCACTCCAAACTGTTCCCCCAAGGTTGGGAGGATGGAATTGTCCAAAATGTTTTGGTACCCTGGAGCATTCAAAGTTCCTTTCACTGGAACTAAAGGGCCAAGCCCAACTCCTGAAAAATACCCCCACACCATAATTCCTCCTCCACCAAATTTCACACTCAGCACAATGCAGTCCGAAATGTAGCGTTCTCCTGGCAACCTCCAAACTCAGACTCAAATTGCCAGATGGAAAAGCGTGATTCATCACTCCAGAGAAGGTGTCTCCACTGCTCTAGAGTCCAGTGGTGACGTGCTTTACACCACTGCATCCTACGCTTTGCGTTGGACTTGGTGATGTATGGCTTAGATGCAGCTGCTCAGCCATGGAAACCCGTTCCATGAAGCTCTCTGCGTACTGTACGTGGGCTAATTGGAAGGTCAAATGAAGTTTGGAGCTCTGTAGCAACTGACTGTGCAGAAAGTCTTTGCACTATGCACTTCAGCATCCGCTGACCCCTCTCTGTCAGTTTACGTGGCCTACCACTTGGTGGCTGAATTGCTGTTGTTCCCAAACTCTTCACTTTTCTTATAATAAAGCCGACAGTTGACTTTGGAATATTTATCTATCATATATTTATGCAATATGATTATTTGGATGGGTGGCCAAATACTTTTGGCAATATAGTGTAAGTTGTAGTCCTTATTTTTGCCTATATTTGCTTTGGTGTAAATTATTCTTCTATTTATGGTGTTTTATCCTGGCTTGTCGCAAAACTTATCTGATTGGGATTTTATATGTGTTATCCTTTTTATGGGCAACTTTGAGTACATGTACTATGTTGTGATCTTACCAATGTTTGTGATGCTTGTTATGTGGTATGTCTTTGTATTGCCTGTTTAGGATTTTACTTTTTTCTAGGGATGTCCGATAATGGCGTTTTGCCGAAATCCGATATTCCGATATTGTCCAACTCTTTAATTACCGATACCGATATCAACCGATATATACAGTCGTGGAATTAACACATTATTATGCCTAATTTGGACAACCAGGTATGGTGAAGATAAGGTACTTTTAAAAAAAATGTTATAAAATAAAATAAGATAAATAAATTAAACATTTTCTTGAATAAAAAAGAAAGTAAAACAATATAAAAACAGTTACATAGAAACTAGTAATTAATGAAAATTAGTCAAATTAACTGTTAAAGGTTAGTACTATTAGTGGACCAGCAGCCCGCACAATCATGTGTGTTTACGGACTGTATCCCCTGCAGACTGTATTGATCTATATTGATATATAATGTAGGAATCAGAATATTAATAACAGAAAAAAACAACCCTTTTGTGTGAATGAGTGTAAATGGGGAGGGAGGTTATTTGGGTTGGTGCACTAATTGTAAGTGTATCTTGTGTTTTTTATGTTGATTTAATTAAAAAAAAAAAAAAAAAAAAAAAACGATACAGGTAATAAAAAAAATCATACCGATAATTTCCGATATTACATTTTAATGCATTTATCGTCCGATATTATCGGCAGGCCGATATTATCGGACATCCTTACTTTTTTTCCATATGTTTTGCCAGCTGCAAAACAAGTTTACCTTCGGGTACTAATAAAGGTGCAGGGCTGTTCGTCCAGTGATAACTTTTCCATGATGAATTTGCATATTGCCTTTGCCCAAGAGTCGTCTCTGGTGGAGTTTTTGCACTTTTCGGATGTAGCGGCAGTGAGAACGGGTCCACATAAGATGGTTTTAGCTACCAAAATAGACTTGTGTCTTGTTATTGCTTGTTTGCTGCTTTTAAATATAAAGGATGCGTTTTGGTAATGTGCTGCATGTTTGATGTAGTACTATTGTGACATGCTCTGGTTGACACTGCTAAAATTTCACCACAATGTCTCTTTTTCACTTGTAAGTGATGGCAAAACCTTTGACAGCTTCTCTCGCCGTTTTGCTTTTTTTCGCCCTCATTGTTGAGCCATCTCTTTCTGCACTCCGTTGGTCCAAACACAGGCCACATCACCCACAGCATGGTCTACATCACCACAGGTGCACCGCTTTTGTGTGTGCTCTATTGGAGCAGTCGTGTGAAAATAATGTCTGAGTATTTTAAGTTCCGGTCACACCATGCTTTTTTATATATTTGTATTACCGTATTTTTCGGACCATAGGGCGCACTGCCAATGAGCGGGTCTAGTCAAGTCTATTTTCTATTTTTTTTTCTTTTTTTTTTTTTTATGTCCTGTCCAGCTTCTCAGGCAAATCATATAGTTGATGTAGATGCCCATGTCGGCTGTTCAGATTTACTTTACAAAAGAGAAGTGTAGGATACTTCTCTTGTTGCCTTATTTGTATTTGACTTTATTAAATGTATTTATATTATCATTTAGTGCAGCCGGGCCGGAGCAGGAGGGGATAGAAAGAGAAAAAAAAAAGAAGACAGAGGGGGAAATTGTGGGGACAAGAGGGGGATTAGACAGAGAGACAAAAACAACAACAGCAAACAACAACAACAACAACAATAGAGCAACATCAGCAAATATGACATGTACAAATATGATGGTAAAAGTAATAGCAAATAAGCAGTTAGCGAAAAATAAAAAATAATACAGAAATAACAATGAGCATTATTACACTACAAATGGATCAATACAAATACCAATAGAAATAGCGCTATTGATAATGAACAATACCAATAATTTACCTTTATTATCAACAATACAGTTGTTTGAATGCAACAATACATATACGTAATGATAACTTGAGATACGAAAGAATGCAGAAAAATGGAGGGGGAGAAAGAGAAGCAACCTACATTAACCTTGTAGATTGTTATAGTCACAATAGGTTAAGCTTTGTCAGTGTGCCATGTGTTACACCCAGTTTACCCTAGGGCAACAACGTTAATATATGTTTGATGAAACGTGATTATGTGCATGAGTGTAAGTATGCATATGTACTTGTATATGTACAGAATGTGTATATGTGTTTGTACAATGAATGTATATGTACAGAATGTGTATATGTGTTTGTACAGTGAATGTATATGTACAGTATGTGTATGTGTATGTTTGTATATTGAATGTGCGTGTGGATGTACGAACATTAGGTAGGTAAATATGTACTGTATTTGTGTATGTATGTGGGAGCGTAGGTACCTATGTACGTATGTGAGCATATGTGAATTTGCATGTACAATACAATCGACTCCCAGAGTGCGTGGGAGCCAGAGCACGGCCCCATCACCCCCGAGAGCCCAACCCACAAACAGGAGGCATGGTGCCCAGGGAACCAGGGACCACCGCCCCCACGCAGCCAAGCCGGCCAGCGACAGGAACCCCAGAGCCCGACCCACCGTACCGCCCACAAGGGCCAGCAGCAGGCCGCAGACAGACGCACCCGGCAGAGGACAGGGCACGAGAAAAGCAGGGGACAGCCAGACCCCAAGCCAGCGAGAGACCACACCCCACACGGGCAGAAAGGCGAGACGCCCCGCCCGAGGGACCCAGAGACTCCCCGCAACCGGACGGGAAGACCGCCCCCGCCCCACCGGGAACCGGGCCCCCACGAGCCCACCCCCCACCCCCGGAGAGCGCGGCGAGGCCAGCCCCCGGCCACCCCACCCAAACCGGCCACCGCAGGACCACCCAGGCACAGGGCCACGGGAACCACCCACCCCACCCGCAGGGACCCCAACGATGGAGATGGAACAACCAGCAACCGCCCCGCCGAGCCCCCCCCCTGAGGGAGGGGAAAATTAAAAAATAATATTAATAAAATATATTAAAAAATAAATAAATAAATAAATTAATTAATTAATTAATTAAAAAAAGAAAGAATTAAAAGAAGATCACAGACATGCTGACAAACAAGGTCACTACCCCAGCAACTGGCCGACTCGCAGCACCTCGGAATACCTTGCAGCACCAAGCTACCACAACAGACGCAGGGACTAGGCCCAACAGGCCCCAACCAAGACGGGCACCCGGAAGGGAAGGACAGCGGGACCCAGGAGCTCCAGACACGCAGTTCGGATGCAGTAGCCTGAGGCGTCGACCCCCGTCTGACAGGCAGGCCCAGAGCGTACCCCCAGAAATATACATACATACATACATATATACATACACATACACACATACACGTATACATACCCACACATACACATATATACATATACATACACATATGTACACATACACATATATAAACATACATACATACACACACATATACATACATATACACAGTTCGTCAGCCCCGACAGCCATCACGCGCGCGCGCTGCCATCAGTCACAACATCAGCCACACCCCTGCACCAGACCCAGCAGCCACGGGCGCCCACACCACAAACAAACGGCAACAGAAACAGCAGCCGCAATAACCCCAGACAGCCAGCACCAGCCAATCAAATCAAAGCGATCAAAAAAAAAACTGCGACCAGCAACCACACGCCACCAGGGCCACGGAGACCAGCCGGCGCCAGCCCGCCGGTCAGCCCGAACGCCAACACGCAAACAAGAGACACCAACAACCCCCCCAACCAAAAGGCCCCCCACCCCAACCCAAACCCGCACAAACACACCACCGCCCAAACAACCGAGACACAGCATCCAGACCAGACACGGGGGCTGCGCCGCCACCACACCAAGTCACCAACAGAGACCCCACAGCGCAACGTCGGGCCACACGGGCACGGACCCCATCCAACAGGAAGTGAGACCCGCGCGACGCCACACACAAATAAATAATAAGATTAAAAAAAATAAAAAATAAAAAAATAAAATAAAATAAAAAAATAAAATTTAAAAAATAAAATAAAATAAAAATAAGTAAATAATAAAAATAAAAATAATAAATACATTAAAAATAAAAAAATATATATAACAATAATAAATGAATAAAAGCCTGTCAAGTCTATTTTCATACAAAAAGCACACCGGATTATAGGGTGTATTAAAGGGGTCATATTATTTTTATTTTTTTCTAAATTGAAAACACTTCTTCGTGGTCTACATAACATATAATGGGGGTTCTTTAGTCAAAATGTTGTATAGATTATGTTTTACAAATCATCCTCAAGTCACTTTCTGACAATGGCTTCAGGATGTGCCGTTTTGTGGGCGGTCTTATTTACGTGGCTCACCTTACGCAGCGTCTTTTCTCCGTCATCTTTGTTGTAGCGGTGTAGCGTGCAAAGACGGGAGTGGAAGAAGTGTCAAAAGATGGAGCTAACTGTTTTAATGACATTCAGACTTTACTTAAATCAATAACGGAGCAGCATCTCCTCATCCGTGGCCCACTAGTGCAATAACAATGCTGGAAATATGTCCCCTGAAAAGACGTCCCACCGGAACTCTTTAATAACTAAACTTCCTTGGGTGAATAATGTAAACTCACTACACCGGTATGTTTTAGTGCTTTCATGACAAGTTTACTGACCGATGTAAGTAAGAACTTTACACTACTTTGTATTAGAAATGGCAACAAGAAGATAGAGAAAAAGAAGAAGCTTACAAAGGCGGACATGGGCAATTTTCAGTGCTTATGCAGATCCCAAATACAGATCAGCAGGTACCAGAAGGTAAGAAAAGTTGCTTTTGCATAATATTGCGAAACAAAACACCAGATAATGTCTTACCTAATACACACCATAATAATACTCATACGTTGAAACACAGTACAATCCATCAAGCGGTGCGGCTTCATAGCTTACCAAAGTCGTACTAAAACATTTTGATAGATTTTTGAGCGTTGTGTGTGATGTTCTATATTTTCAGTGGAACATATAAGTCATTTTAGGTTTTTTTTAATGTTATCGGATCTTGACATATTAATTCCTTATATAATTAACATGCAGCCCTACAAACAATGTTTGGAGAGTAAATATCAAAATAGCTTTTTGGATAAATGGCCCAAAAATGCATACTATGTTTCACAGAAAAATCCGGAATTCCTCTCTTTGCATTTTTTAAAAATGTTTTTAAAAATGCAATCATTTTTGTATGAATTTATTAGAAAATATTTCAATCCATTTCAATATAAAATGCAACCTTCACCAGCCTTTATTATTAACACAAACGTTGAACTTAATTTTCTTAGAAAAGTTGTTTGATTTTGCTAAGGTCAAAGAACATATAGCACTGATTAAATAAAGTGGCATCTGTCCTAATACTAAAACAAATACTTTCACACATTGCGCGTGTTTTTGCTGAGTGCTGAATACCAGTAGAAGAAATTCAGTTTACTCCGTGAAACAAAGCAAACACGTCCAAATTGCATCTCCTGCCTAAAGCTGCTCGTCACACGGCGAGCTGTCAGTAGCCTACCTGCTGTCACTTTTCTTTCGGGAAAATTGCGAGTGGATAACGAGTCCCAGACTGTGCTCAAATGATTCCGTCAGGAAGAGTAGAAAAGCACCACCGCGTCTTGGGAATATGTGTGCCCGGAAATGGTAATTTGCCAGCACGGGCAAATCCTGGGAGATCTTGGAAGATGAAGAGTAGACAGCTTTCACCTGTTTTATTTATTAAATTTGATAACCAGTACAGGTCTTTGGGGAGGCAAACACATTCTGCTGCATGTCATTTGGAAACAGGAGGAGAAAAAGGATGAAGATCCTTCAAAGTCGTCTTTCTATCGTCGACTTGTCACTTCTAATTGCTGGCATTTCTTTGTGCTACTTTTCTCCTAAAATACAAAAACCTTCATGCTTTTTGGAATATTTACAGATTTGTATGAGGTTTGCGTGATATAGACGTTATATAATATAAATGATATACATTTTAGATGTTAATTATATTGCTATATCCTGATAATGCATTTTGGTGCATGTTGACACACTTTTGGCAGCGACAAGCCAATGACAAGTGTCCTCAACTAGGGCTGGGCGATATATCGATATACTCGATATATCGCGGGTTTGTCTCTGTGTGATATAGAAAATGTCTATATCGTGATATTCGAGTATACGTTCTCACGCAGTTGCTTTTAGCTGCGGGCATTACACTACAGGCATTTCTCACTCTTTGTTGTCTCTCTTTCTCACATAGACATAAAACAAGCGCACCTTCTTACATACGTCACATACATATACGCCCTTGCGGAGCAGAGAGGTAGCGGCATGGGTAACGTTAGCTGTGGTGCGAGTGGTAATACGAGGGAAAGAAGGTGCGAATCTGGTAACAAATGAAGGAAGAATTAATTCCCAAGAAAAACAGCACGGGGTCCATTGTCTGGTGGTGGTTTGGCTTCAAGTGGGAATATGTCGAACAGACAACCGTAATTTGTCAAGTGTGGGGCGAAAGCGTTGCTACAAAAAGTAGCATTACTGCTAATATGTAGCATCATTTGAAAAGTCACCCGCTAGAGAATGAAGAGTGCTTACTCCGCATGTCAACATCTCCGTTTGGTACCACACCAACAAAATGCCGAGGCAACCATCAACACCGTATGAAAAAAAATAGTCTACAACAGAAGGAGATAACATCCGCAGGAATCTACCACATAGCGAAGGACATACACTATTTGATTTCCTATTATGCAGCTCATTTTTATTTGACACTTATTGAAACATCTTGTGTGACATCATGCACAAAATATTCAAGATTCAAGATTGTTTATTTTCATATGCACAGTTAAACAGACAGTTTGCGGTACAATGAAAATCTTACTTTGCTAGTCCACCCTTCAACAAGTTACACGGTACTTAGCTAAAAATAAAAATACAAATATATATACAAGGCACAGTAAGTAAAATTACATTATTGCACATTCTGATTGACAGTCAACAGTATAAATTTGGAGGTGACCTTGGGTCACAGCAGCAGTTAAAGTGTCTTTAGTGATCAAAGGCAAAAAGTGTCTACAGTGATGGTTCACAGTTCAGGGGTGGTCATGGTCAAAAGTGCACTTTATTTGTTTTAAACTATTGTAATGGCGTTCTGTACAAAAAGTGCATTTTAATTTAGTGTTGTTTTGATATGTCATCTTAGTGATATCATGCATAAAAGTGCACTTATAGCTTGTTTTAAAATGTCTCTGACAATATTGCACTTTCTGTTTTGGAAATGACATGAATGTTTGTGCCACTGCTTAATAACTGTTTAATAAATACACTTTTGGTCAATTGACTTAGTTGTGATTTCCCTCTCTGCATGAAAGTTTAAGATGAGCATATATTAATGCAGTATGAACAAGAATGTTTTAATGTAGACACATAAAATCGTCATACTGCTGTGATTATATGCATCAAGTGTTCGTTCAAGGCTAGGGCAAAATATCGAGATATATATCGTGTATCGTGACATGGCCTAAAAATATCGAGATATTAAGAAAAGGCCATATCGCCCAGCCCTATCAACGCAATGTAGCATCCTCGCTAGCGGCTAATATCCATCCACAGGGAAAAGCCTCTTCTAAGTCACTAATCCTTGCCTCCGTGGCAGCAAGTGAAGTATGTTTCTTTCAAGTATCGTCACTCGAGGATGATGCATAGCTGTGCATACATGTGCATGTAAAAGCCATGCAGTCTGCCCTCCAACAAGACTACAACGTCATACTACAATGACAAACTCGCACAAAGATCTTCGGGTACATTTCTACCATATATGGAGATATCCTTGTGAAAAACATCTAATTGGGGAAAAAATCCAAACAGCTCGTTTGGAGGAAATATGAAGGAAGGCAAGTTTGTTTTAGAAAAGCGTCGGCCAAACATCCACGGTTTGATTTAAATATTCCGCGATTTACAGGGATCCCAAAAACAGTTAGAAAGTTAGAAAAGTTGGTTTTGCATCGTAGGTCCCGTTTAACAATGTTGTATTTATTAACACAGTCATAATTAAATAACACATTTTTATATAAAATTGGTCGTGCATTGTAATAAATAGTTCAGATAACAATTGATATTTTCATGTACCTATAGTAGGGTTGTCCCGATACCAATATTTTGGTACTATTTCGATACTTTTCGGTACTTTTCTAAATAAAAGAGACCACAAAAAATGGCAATATTGGCTTTATCCTAAGAAAAAATCTTACGGTACATTAAACATATGTTTATTATTGCAATTGTGTCCTTAAATAAAGTAGTGAACATACGAGACAAGTTATGTTTTAGTAGTAAATAAGCAAACAAAGGCTCCTAATTAGTCTGCTGACATATGCAGTAACATATTGCGTCATTTTCTATTCTATTATTTTGTAAAAATTATGAGGGACAAGTGGTAGAAAATGAATTATTGATCTACTTGTTTATTTACTGTTAATATCTGCTTGGTTTCTCTTTTAACATGTTCTATCTACACTTCAGTTGAAATGGGCATAAAATGAGCATAGTATCAATATATGATCAATACTACAGCGATTAGACATAGTTTTTTTCGTCATTTTTGTTCTTGTTTACAAAACTCTCAGGAGGACTTTAAGGGTAAAAAAACAAACAATTTCAAGCACAGCCGGTTATGGGTTTTGTTTGTTTTGTTTAATTTGCTCCATTGACTCAATTCATAGGCCTAAAATATTTTGAGCAATAAATGAACAAGGAAACATTCAAATATTAGATTGATACTCTTACACAGCTATCCTGTGTTTTTGTCTGATTATAATTTTGATAAAAATGTTTACCATGCAATGACATTGACACTTTTAGGTACCAGTATCAGTATGACCTATACTTCCCCTTAACTACTTGGTGTTGGATCGATACCCACATTTGTAGTATCACCCAAAACTAATGTAAAGTATGCAAACAACAGAAGAATAAGTGTTTATTACATTTCAACAGAAGTGTAGATACAATAGTTACAACAGAAAGTAATCAGATATTAACAGTAAATCAACAAGCAGTTTAATAATAGCTTTAAGAAAATAAAACAAATGCAAATTACGCAATACGTTACTGCATACGTCAGCAAATACTGTAAATTAGGAGCCTTTGTAGCCTGTTTTGAATTGCTCTTATTATCATTTATATGCCAAATTAGGGCTGGGCGACATGGCCTTTTTTTAATATCTCAATATTTTTAGGCCATATCGCGATACACGATATATATGGCAATATTTTGCCTTAGCCTTGAATGAACAGTTGATGCATATAATCACAGCAGTATGATGATTCTATGTGTCTAAATTAACACATTCTTGTTCATACTGCATTAATATATGCTTATTCTAAACTTTCATGCAGAGAGGGAAATCACAACTAAGTCAATTGACCAAAACTGTATTTATTAAACAGTTATTAAGCAGTGGCACAAACATTCATGTCATTTCCAAACAGAAAGTGCAAGATTGTCAGAGACATTTTAAAACAAGCTATGAGTGCACTTTTGTGCATGATGTCACTAAGATGACTTATCAAAACAACACTAAATTAAAGTGCACTTTTTGTACAGAACGCCACTACAATAGTTTAAAACAAATAAAGTGCACTTTTGTGCATGATGTCACACAAGATATTTCAATAACTGTCAAATAAAAATGAGCTCCATAATAGGAAACCAAATAGTGTATGTCCTTCGCTATGTGGTAGGTTCCGGCGGACGTTATCTCCTTATGTCGTGGACTTTTTCTTTTCATACGGTGTTGATCTGGAAATGGTTGCCTCGGCATTTTGTTGGTGTGGCGCCGAATGGAGATGTTGACATGTGGAGTAAGCACTCTTCATTCTCTAGCGGGTGACTTTTCAAATGATGCTTTCGCCCCACACTTGACAAATTACGGTTGTCTGTTCGACATATTCCCACTTGAAGCCAAACCACCGCCAGACGATGGACCCCGTGCTGTTTTTCTTAGGAATTAATTATTCCTTCATTTTATACCAGATTTGCACCTTCTTTCTCTCGTATTACCACTCGCACCACAGCTAACTTTAGCCATGCTGCTACCGCTCAGCTCAACGAGGGCATATACGTATGTGACGTATGTAAGAAGGTGCCCTTGTTTAAGTCTCTGTGAGAAGGAGAGACTAGTTAAAGTTAAAAGTTAAAGTACCAATGATTGTCACACACACACTAGGTGTGGCGAAATTATTCTCTGCATTTGACCCATCACCCTTGATCACCCCCTGGGAGGTGAGGGGAGCAGTGGGCAGCAGCAGTGGCCGCGCCCGGGAATCATTTTTGGTGATTTAACCCCCAATTCCAACCCTTGATGCTGAGTGCCAAGCAGGGAGGCAATGGGTCCCATTTTTATAGTCTTTGGTATGACTCGGCCGGGGTTTGAACTCACAACCTACCGATCTCAGGGCGGACACTCTAACCACTAGACCACTGAATAGTAGAAAGAGCGGGAAGAGCCTGTAGTGTAATGCCTGCAGCTAAAAGCAACTGCGTGAGAACGTACATTCGAATATCATGATATAGTCATTTTCTATATCGCACAGAGACAAACCCGCGATATATCGAGTATATCGATATATCGCCCAGCCCTATGCCAAATAATATATTATCATATATATCGTTCTCACAGGAGGCTGCAATATATTTCTTAAGCTAGATGTAGGCCATCACCACTTCTTATTAACAGCTCCAGGGCTTTTCAGTTATAGTATAGCAGTATGCACGGCATATCTAAAACTATTTGAAATAGAGTTTAACTTGTGATGTATTACAGCTATCAAATAACTCCATAAATATAAATTGTTCCTATTACTTCATCTTCAAATACGATCGTATTCGGTGACAGTCTCCCAAGAGATGTCCAGATTGGTAAAGAGGAAGTCAGCTAATTGATTTGCTGACAGGGTGTTTGTTCTCAGGGAAGCAATAGGCCTCAAGTCTTTGCTTCATCAGGCTATTATTTAATACATTTTTGTTGTTCTTGGGGGGCCTTTTCTCTGTCCAGGAGAAACTTCCTGCCCTCTCGGCCCCCCATAGAGGTCCTAAGGGACACTTGTCCACAAAACTTGAAAATAAATCATACTTGAGATGTACAAACCCCGTTTCCATATGAGTTGGGGAATTTTGTTAGATGTAAATACAAACGGAATACAATGATTTGCAAATCATTTTCAACCCATATTGAGTTGAATATGCTACAAAGACAACATATTTGATGTTCAAACTAAAAAACTTTTTTTTTTTTTTTTGCAAATAATCATTAACTTTAGAATTTGATGCCAGCAACACGTGACAAAGAAGTTGGGAAAGGTGGCAATAAATACTGATAAAGTTGAGGAATGCTCATCAAACACTTATTTGGAACATCCCACAGGTGAACAGGCAAATTGGGAACAGGTGGGTGCCATGAATGGGTATAAAAGTAGATTCCATGAAATGCTCAGTCATTCACAAACAAGGATGGGGCGAGGGTCACCACTTTGTCAACAAATGCGTGAGCAAATTGTTGAACAGTTTAAGAAAAACCTTTCTCAACCAGCTATTGCAAGGAATTTAGGGATTTCACCATCTACGGTCCATAATATCATCAAAGGGTTCAGAGAATCTGGAGAAATCACTGCACGTAAGCAGCTAAGCCCGTGACCTTCGATCCCTCAGGCTGTACTGCATCAACAAGCGACATCAGTGTGTAAAGGATATCACCACATGGGCTCAGAAACACTTCAGAAACCCACTGTCAGTAACTACAGTTGGTCGCTACATCTGTAAGTGCAAGTTAAAACTCTCCTATGCAAGGCGAAAACCGTTTATCAACAACACCCAGAAACGCCGTCGGCTTTGCTGGGCCTGAGCTCATCTAAGATGGACTGATACAAAGTGGAAAAGTGTTCTGTGGTCTGACGAGTCCACATTTCAAATAGTTTTTGGAAACTGTGGACGTTGTGTCCTTCGGACCAAAGAGGAATAGAACCATCCGGATTGTTATAGGCGCAAAGTTGAAAAGCCAGCATCTGTGATGGTATGGGGGTGTATTAGTGCCCAAGACATGGGTAACTTACACATCTGTGAAGGCGCCATTAATGCTGAACCGTACATACAGGTTTTGGAGCAACATATGTTGCCATCCAAGCAACGTTACCATGGACGCCCCTGCTTATTTCAGCAAGACAATGCCAAGCCACGTGTTACATCAACGTGGCTTCTTAAATAAGCTTTACTTCTTCCTACTCCTTTTCGGAACATGATGTAAAGTGAAATGATATGAAACTGTGATGTGTTATGCTGTAAGTGTGTTCATGCACAAAATAAACTAAAGAAAGAAAGAAAGAAAGACAGACCTGCAAACTCTGGAGTGGTGTAGGCTACAAGATAACGTTAACATTATCAGACACATACAAAAAGGCTAACGTTAACGTTACCGTTAGCCACTGACTATGCTTAGGTAACCTTACATGAGAGCGAAGCCTGGCAATAATTGCATATTGCCGTTTCCTCGTTGTATTTTTTTGTAAAATGAAGCCATGCCTTGAGGCGTTTTTTCCGGTCCATTATTTTTGCTGCTTATATGACATCACAGGAAATGACGTAGTCTAATGACTGAGCTACGTCATTTCCTGTGATGTTCCACAGGGCATTTCCTGTGGGACGGGATTCGTTCCCAGGGATTCGAATAAAGAAACTGTTATGATCCGCTGCCCGGATCATATTTTTGTTTTTTGTTTTCAAGTCACTTGTGTTTTCAGCACCTCTTGAGTTTGTTTCTGTTGCCATGACGGCAGATTATAGTCACCTGCCTCTGGTTAGTGTGCCGGACGCGCACCTGTTGCCCGGGCACTAATCAGAGGGCTATTTAGTTGACGCGCTGGCCTCATTCGGTCTGTTGGTTTTGTTTGCTCCTACGCAACAAGTTACGCTCCTAGTTTCGCTCATAGTTTACATTTTTTGATATTAGCATCTTTGCTACCCTCTTGTTTTCCGTGCCGTGGTGCACCGCGCAGCATTTTGTTCTGCAATCAGAATAAATCATTTATTCTCACCTGCAAGCCGCTTCCTGACATCCCTCTGCATCTTGAAAAGACGACCTCCGGCATCACAATGCCTCCCAGGCGTAACAGAAAACCAACAGCAGACAGTCTTTTCGAAGAGGGCGTGGAGGATTCCGGCTACGGGACGTGGCTGGTCTTAAAGGCGATGGAGAGAGAGACTCTCCAGTATTCCCCTTTGGAGCGCGAAGACCTTTTGTGGGGGCCTGACGGTTCGTTGGTCCATATCGACTCCATCTGGCCCGGGGATGTCCGCTCACAGCCAGCCCGAACGCGAAAGCGGAAGTCAGCCAAGAAGACTTCGGCTCGCGGCAAAGACGCACCTATCCCACAACTTTTCCATCCGGAGCACAGCCAGCTACAAGCAGCCCAGGATTCTCCTCAAATATTTGGTAATTATAATGACCATATCTTCAAAGATTCCTCCGACTGGCCTGTCAATCACTGGGATTGCAGCTATGACGTCATTCCGTTGTCGCCCCCCGAGGACACGCCCCCGTCCACTTTTGATGACGTCATAGAAAAAGACATTTTTTTGCATTCTGTTAATTCTTTCTGTCAGCCATTTACAAATGACTTTAATTCTAAAATTAAGCATTATCAGGACATTTTTTTTAATTCTAGGTCTAGTCAGTCCCACTCACCTTCTGACTTTCAAGCTCAGCCCCCAATTATTTTGGCCCCACCCCCTAAGGCTCAAGCTCCACCCACTCCTCTGTCTGCTGTGCCACGTGCTGCTCTGCCTTCTCCACTTCCTGTTCCAGCCCAGTCATCTTCCGAGACACCCCTTGAGAAGTACAGTCCTGCTTGGGTGGATGAGTGGTACCGGAAGGTACTGATTGAACTAAGACTTGAGGAACAATCCCAAGCGGCAAAGGACACTCCGCATGCTATTGAAGAGCAGAATAGAGAATTTGGACAATCAAAAGGGGAGGAGCCTACCCCCCTCCTCACCTCCTCCCTCCCACCCCTAAAGACTGTTCCAGACTGCACAAGACGCGTCTGGGATCCGCTTCTTGAGGGGGGGGCTAGTACTGGGTGCTTTGCTAGTGGGCGGGCACAGCTGCGCCCAGCCAAGCCCAAACCTCCATGCCGGCCTCCGCCACCAGTCCTCCGGCATGCTAAGCCGCAACCCCCTGCCCGGCCGCCACCACCGGTTTTTCGGCATGCTAAGCCGCAACCTCCTGCCCGGCCGCCACCACCAGTCCTTCGGCGTGCTAAGCCGCAACCCCCGGCCAGGCCACCTCCGCCAAAGTCACGACCAGCACCTGCTCCAAGTCTGGTTCCCACACCAGCACCTGCTCCAAGTCTGGTTCCCACACCAGCACCTGCTCCGCCCACGCTGGCAGACGAGCCGCCTGCTCCGCCCACGTCGACAGCCCGGACGCCTGCTCCGCTCACGCCGGCAGACGAGCCGCCTGCTCCGCCTCTGGCTCCGCCCACGCCGGCAGACGAGCCGCCTGCTCCGCCTCTGGCTCCGCCCACGCCGACAGACGAGCCGCCTGCTCCGCCTCTGGCTCCGCCCACGCCGACAGACGAGCCGCCTGCTCCGTCTCTGGCTCCGCCCACGCCGACAGACGAGCCGCCTGCTCCGCCCACACCGACAGCGACGACGCTTCCTGTTTCCATGGCGACGACGCCAAATCCTCCCTCCACCCTCCCTTGACTCTTGAACTTTGTCATAGTCGGGGGGGTTTTAGTTTTGCCAGGGGACATCTGGAATCTGTCCCTTAAGGGGGGGGTACTGTTATGATCCGCTGCCCGGATCATATTTTTGTTTTTGTTTTCAAGTCACTTGTGTTTTCAGCACCTCTTGAGTTTGTTTCTGTTGCCATGACGGCAGATTATAGTCACCTGCCTCTGGTTAGTGTGCCGGACGCGCACCTGTTGCCCGGGCACTAATCAGAGGGCTATTTAGTTTACGCGCTGGCCTCATTCGGTCTGTTGGTTTTGTTTGCTCCTACGCAACAAGTTACGCTCCTAGTTTCGCTCATAGTTTACATTTTTTGATATTAGCATCTTTGCTACCCTCTTGTTTTCCGTGCCGTGGTGCACCGCGCAGCATTTTGTTCTGCAATCAGAATAAATCATTTATTCTCACCTGCAAGCCGCTTCCTGACATCCCTCTGCATCTTGAAAAGACGACCTCCGGCATCACAATGCCTCGAAGGCGTAACAGAAACAACTCTTTTTCTTTACTATAGTGGCCTCGATAACGGGAACCGGTTCTCAAAAAGGGATCCGAGTCCATGGAATCGGTTCTATTCTTATCGAACAACCGGGAGAACCGGTTTCGAACATCATCCCTAATTTCAGATAGTAATATGTCTCAAAATGTACTTAAATTATAAACTAAGTTTTAGTTAGGTAATTAAAAAAAATATTACCAACTTATGAATTAATAAAACAATTACAACAATAACATACACTGTAACTGAACATTTATATTTTGGTACAGGCAGAATTTTTGACACACAAGGTTGTGCAGTTACACGATCGTATTATTGTTATTTCTATTTTTTTTGTTTTGTTATGTTATTCTTAAATGGGGAAAAAAACAACAGCAAATATGTAAGAAAAAGCAGCTTCAAAAATGGTATGTAATGAGAAACCGATGAAATGTTCTGACTATCCATCCATCCATCTATTTTCTACCGCTTATTCCCTTCGGGGTCGCTGGAGCCTATCTCAGCTACAATCGGCGGAAGGCAGGGTACACCCTGGACAAGTCGCCACCTCATCGCAGGGCCAACACAGATAGACAGACAACATTCACACTCACATTCACACACTAGGGCCAATTTAGTGTTGCCAATCAACCTATCCCCAGGTGCATGTCTTTGGAGGTGGGAGGAAGCCGGAGTACCCGGAGGGAACCCACGCAGTCACGGGGAGGACATGCAAACTCCACACAGAAAGATCCCAGCGCAGGATCGAACCCAGGACCTTCGTATTGTGAGGCAGACGCACTAACCCCTCCTCCACCGTGCTGCCCTATGTTCTGACTAATAATTAATAAATATACTTAGTCACCTTATAATATAAAGCTGACACAATATCTGTATTAGCATTTTTTTTCATTTAAAAAATATCAACGTGGCCCCCGCATACTTTGAGTTTTCAGCCCTTGGTGGAAAAAGTTTGGACTCCCCTCAACTAAAATATCGGCAGTATCAATATTAGAGCATAAAGGTCTGGTATCGGCGGTATCGATAATTCAGTATCAATCCGCACATCACTCCTTGATTATTCGCACAAACTACTTGATTGGTTACTCCATTACAAAAACAATTGATACCTGCAGCTCTAGTAACATGGTAAATTGACTTCATTACATTTACTAAAGTAACTGTTTGGAAAAATTGTATTTGTCAGAGTAATTTGAATGCAGCATACTTTTCAGTTTTACTTAAGTATTTTTTTTTTTTGAAGAAACACTAATTTTACTTCATTACATTGAGTTTAATTCCAATCACTACATTTATTTCTATCATCACTATATTTATTTAAATACTGCTTTCAAAGACGTATTATTTTAAGGGACGGCGTGGCGCAGTGGGACAGTGGCCGTGCGCAACCCGAGGGGCCCTGGTTCAATCCCCACCTAGTACCAACCTCGTCATGTCCGTTGTGTCCTGAGCAAGACACTTCACCCTTGCTCCTGATGGGTGCTGGTTAGCGCCTTGCATGGCAGCTCCCTCCATCAGTGTGTGAATGTGTGTGTGAATGGGTAAATGTGGAAGTAGTGTCAAAGCGCTTTGAGTACCTTGAAGGTAGAAAAGCGCTATACAAGTACAACCCATTTATCATTTATATATTTATTTAATAGTTCTGTCACATGACAATGTTTCATCAATTCAGTAGTGACCTCTGACTCCATTTCACCAATCAAATGGAGCCTCGCAGTCACAGGACCGCATTGAAACTACACACTGTAAAAAGTGACGTCACGGTGTGTGACTCTTAGCCAGACAAGATGAGGCTCGTCACTGTTTATTTTACATACAATAGGATTTGGAGTTTGTCAAATATGTTCCCCAAAAGTTGGCATACGAGGGCTGGGTATTGGCAAGGACTTCAAAATACGATACATACAGTATTGCGATACTTGAGTCACAGTACAATACAGTATTGATATACTGTGATTTATAGAATATTGCAGAATATCGCCGTATTTCACTGATAAATTTAATTGCATCTTAAAATACAAGTTGTATAAATGTACACTAGTTATAATTCATTGGACAAACTGAAACTAAAAAACAACAATGTAATTGAAAGGATATTTTCCCATGTATTACAATAGTACATAAAGTGGATCAAGTTTCTTGTCATTTAAATGTACAAAATGTATTCTACTCATTAACTGTCCACTGCTTGTACTGCATGTTAGTGTACAGTAACATGCACAGCGAGGTAGCAGTAGAGCGACACTTAAAGGCCTACTGAAATGTGATTTTCTTATTTAAACGGGGATAGTAGGTCCATTCTATGTGTCATACTTGATAATTTCGCGATATTGCCATATTTTTGCTGAAAGGATTTAGTAGAGAACATCGACATAAAAAAGCATTGCCTGTACCGGACGTAGCAGAGGAGTAGCGTGACGTCACAGGTTGTGGAGCTCCTCACATCCGCACATTGTTTACAATCATGGCCACCAGCAGCGAGAGCGATTCGGACGGAGAAAGCGACGATTTCCCCATTAATTTGAGCGAGGATGAAAGATTCGTGGATGAGGAAAGTGAGAGTGAAGGACTAGAGGGCAGTGGGAGCGATTCAGATAGGAAAGATGCTGTGAGAGGCGGGTGGGACCTGATATTCAGCTGGGAATGACTAAAACAGTAAATAAACACAAGACATATATATACTCTATTAGCCACAACACAACCAGGCTTATATTTAATATGCCACAAATTAATCCTGAATAACAAACACCTCCCCCCTCCCGTCCATATAACCCGCCAATACAACTCAAACACCTGCACAACACACTCAATCCCACAGCCCAAAGTACCGTTCACCTCCCCAAAGTTCATACAGCACATATATTTCCCCAAAGTTACGTACGTGACATGCACATAGCGGCACGCACGTACGGGCAAGCGATCAAATGTTTGTAAGCCGCAGCTGCATGCGTACTCACGGTACCGTGTCTGCGTATCCAACTCAAAGTCTTCCTGGTAAGAGTCTCTATTGTCCCAGTTCTCCACAGGCCAATGGTAAAGCTTGACTGTCATCTTCCGGGAATGTAAACAATGAAACACCGGTTGTGTTTGTGTTGCTGAAGTCGGCCGCAATACAACGCTTCCCACCTACAGCTTTCTTCTTTGCTGTCTCCATTGTTCATTGAACAAATTGCAAAAGATTCACCAACACAGATGTCCAGAATACTGTGGAATTTTGCGATGAAAACAGACGACTTAATAGCTGGCCACCATGCTGTCCCAAAATGTCCTCTACAATCTGACACGTCACGCGCTGACGTCATCATACCGAGACGTTTTCAGCAGGATATTTTGCGCAAAATTTAAAATTGCACTTTAGTAAGCTAACCCGGCCGTATTGGCATGTGTTGCAATGTTAAGATTTCATCATTGATATATAAACTATCAGACTGCGTGTTCGGTAGTAGTGGGTTTCAGTAGGCCTTTAAATTATATCGTTGGAAAGAGTATTGCCAAACATACATGTAATATTTCAAGTTATCATAACATATTTGTATTGTTGCATTTGAAACAATTGTATTGTTGATAATAGAGGTAATTATTGTTATTATTCATTATAAATAGTGCTATTTGTATTGCTCCATTTGTAGTGTAATAATGTCCATTGTCATTATTAATTTATTATTATTATTATGTATTGTTAATATTTATTTCACTAACAGCTTCTTTGCTATGACTTTTACCATCATATTTGTACATATTCTATTTGCTGATGTTGTTGTTGTTGTTATTGTTGTATTTGCTGTTGTTGTTTTTGTCTCTCTGTCTTATCCCCCTATTGTCCCCGCAATTTCCCCCTCTGACTTCCTTTTTTTCTATTTCTATCCCCTCCTGCTACGGCCATGTTGCACCAAATAATAATATAAATCAATGTAATAAAGTCAAATACAAATAAGGCAACAAGAGAAGTATCCCACACTTCTCTTTTGTAAAGTAAATTTGTACAGCCGATATGGGCATCTACATCAACTATATGATTTGCCTGAGTAGCTGGACAGTACAACAAAACAAAAATGTTTTTAAATAAATTAAAATGTAAAAATAGCAATATTTTCCCCACCCCTATCATATATACGTGGTGTTTTTGCATACAAATATGTCTTTGTAGGAAATGTTGGAGCATATTACCAACAATAACTGAGTTACAATGTACAGGAGACCCTGTTTACGCCATGGTTGGCATTTTGCTTAGTCTTTCTGGTTATATTTCTATAAAGACTTTGACATATGCAATGTGCTTAGCACAACTTTTCCATGTAATATTTACTTTGCAATGTCAATTATGGCAACATGGTGAGGGGATTGGCAGTCCACACCCAGCACGTATTATTAGCTCCTGCTGAATCCTCTAAGCCTCTTAATTCTTTTAAAACGTGGAAGCCCCATACTGTTTTATAATTACAAAGTAATAATTTAGTCCACAGAGCATGACAATTAATTTTGCTGATTGCTCCCTTCCCGTCCACCGACCCTCCACGTTTCTCTCGTTGACTGTTTAGGACGCAAAAGGCAAGGGAAAAAAATAATTGTGTCCGATGTATTAATTCAACATGATGAATCCTGTACTCAAGTCAGTGGAGTGAATAATTAAAATTAGCCGATAAAACTTTCATCGGAATTACTTTGCCGAAATTGCTGAACAGATGTGTCACTTTAATGAAAATCCACAGCCAGGCGCCGCTCTCTGTCGGATGGAAATATTATTCCCCAGACATGTTCTTAATTTGCTAGTAAATACTCTGCAAGGGTGGGGGTGCGCGGGCGGCGAGAGGAAGAGCTGCTTGTCACACTTAGTGACTTAATTTCTCCCTCTGCAAGCATTAATAACTATCTACAGTATTTCACAACACTCCATTGTTAGAGCAAGTCCCAACGAGGACTTAACATGCACGCCTCTCTCTATTTAAAGAAAAACAAAACAATCTCCGTCACAAGTCCCACTGTTCTAAGCTCTCATCTGTTGTGAATAATTAACCTTTTGACAACATTCAAAGATAGGATACAGTAGGCTTGGATAAGATCACGTAAACCTAATCTTTGCTGCATGTGATGTCACGTCCGGTTGCAAGCTAAATACCGGCTCAAACACTAAGTGGGAAAACAAGCACTGAAGCAGCACTCCACCAAACTGCCTCTAGGTACACTAGTAACAATTTTCCATGCCTACGAAGCAAGCATGCCTGCTAGAAAGAGCTCAAATGTAAGGCTCTACTTCTCAAAATGCTAATCTACCGATTAGCATTAGCAATTTTACATGGCGATTTCAACACCCCCAAATTTAGTAATGAAAACAACAACTAAGATGCACATTATGATCAAAACCCTGGTGTGCAATAAGTACAATACTTGTAGGACTCAACAAAAGACAAGACTGGCAAAGACTATTCCCTGACTATGGCAACACACCTACAGGTGAACAAACTGAAATGATTGCATACTTGCAAATGATACTCAGAAGTGTAAGAAAACAAAATATATCAACTGACGAGATGTTATGTTTTGTCAATCGACACCACAGTTATCAGCTCACTGTTAAATGCTGTTTAAAAAATATTTTATTATTAAACACATTAACGGTATCACTTTAGTATGGGGAACATATTCACCATTAATTAGTTGCTTATTAACATGCAAATTAGTAACATATTGGCTCTTAATTAGTCATTATTAAGTACTTATTAATGCCTTATTATTGACCAGTAAGTCATTGACTAAGAGTCTTCCCTCAATAACCTTAGAATTATTGCTTATTAGGAACCTGAACCCTAACCCTAACACTTATATGTTCCCCTAGTGTCCAAATAACTCTAAATTTAGTCTCTGTTACTTAGAACAGTGTTCCCCAACCTTTTTGTAACTGCGGAATGTATGTTTTTTTTTTGTTTTTTTGTTTTTTGTCATAAAAAAAAAAAAAAAAATCATGTGTGCTTACGGACGGTATCCCCGCAGACTGTATTGATCTTTATTGATGTATAATGTAGGAACCAGAATATTAATAACAGAAAGAAACAACCCTTTTGTGCGACCGAGTGTGAATGGTAAATGGCGGAGGGAGGTTTTTTGGGTTGGTGCACTAATTGTAAGTGTATCTTGTGTTTTTTATGTTGATTTAATAAAAATAAAAACTTTTTTTATTTATTTTTTGTTTCTTGTGCTGCCCGGTACCAATCAATCCACGGACCGGTACTGGGCCGCGCCCCGGTGGTTGGGGACCACTGACTTAGAATATGTTCCCCATACTAAAGTGTTACCAAATTAACATTTATGAACACACACACAAGTACAGAAAATGTGTACCATTGTGTACTGATATCGAATCCCAGGTACCGGGGATTGGTACCATATCAATTGAAATGTAAAAATGTACCCTTCCCGCTTCCGCCATCCTAGTCACTGCTGTTGTGTCCTTGGGCAAGACACTTTACCCACCTGCTCCCAGTGCCACCCACACTGGTTTGAATGTAACTTAGATATTGGGTTTCACTATGTAAAGCGCTTTGAGTCACTAGAGAAAAGCGCTATATAAATATGATTCATGTCACACTTCACTACCCTTCCATAATCTTGTACAGTCCCTCTAGGACAGGGGTCACCAACGCGGTGCCCGCGGGCACCAGGTCGCCCGTAAGGACCAGATGAGTCGCCCGCTGGCCTGTTCTAAAAATAGCTCAAAGAGCAGCACTTACCAGTGAGCTGCCTCTATTTTTTAAATTGTATTTATTTACTAGCAAGCTGGTCTCGCTTTGCTCGACATTTTTAATTCTAAGAGAGACAAAACTCAAATAAAATTTGAAAATCCAAGAAAATATTTTAAAGACTTGGTCTTCACTTGTTTAAATAAATTCATAATTTGTTTTACTTTGCTTCTTACAACTTTCAGAAAGACCATTTTAGAGAAAAAATGCAACCTTAAATATGATTTTAGGATTTTTAAACACATATACCTTGTTACCTTTTAAATTAATTCCTCTTCTTTCCTGACAATTTAAATCAATGTTCAAGTAAAAAAATATTTTTTTTATTGTAAATGTAACTGCTGTGTACCCGTCCCACCAAGAACCCACACACAGGCTGGATTGGATGATATGGTTCTTTACTGGTAGCTGCAATGAGTGATCAGAACGCACATACACACAATATGTGGTTAGCACCTCTGCTGATTTCGATGTCATTAGCAGAGAACAGGAAGTCTGCCAAGTACATAACATTTTCATATTTTTACAATTACATGAAATACAATTACAGATGTGACTTAATACAATGGCTTTTAACAGTATACTTTTTAACGTGTGTGATCGTATAGTGGTTTTAACTTGCTTTTATCTTTACTGGTATTACAATCAATTCAATACAAAATATTTTACTTGGTTTTTAACCAATATCATCCTTTTTTATATATTTATGAAATAGAACATAGAAAAATACAAAATACAATACAAGACATGACACAAATAATTAAATGGAATTTTAGCACCCTCTGGTGGTGACTAGCGAATATGACAGACCACGTTGTCCGCATGTTAAAATGGCGAACAATACAAATTTAAATATGAACGTCTTGACACGTAAAACGCACATAGTGCAACAATTATTACCTGCAATGAGTGATCAGAAAGCACATACACACAATATGTGGTTAGCACCTCTGCTGATTTCGATGTCTACAGGGGGAAAATAATATCGACTTCAGTGCAAAATAGTAATACATCTGACGTCAGCAACAACCAATTCAAAACGAAAATTCCACAACGTAGCATTTCAACTGCTATTAAATAAATGTGTATCTTACAATAAATCTCACGTAAACTTTAGTGTAATATATAATATTTTGCGGAGCAATATCAGAACGTGGCTTACCATTAGCAGAGAACAGGAAGTCTGCCAATAAGCTTCCGGTTTGCGGTCATATTTACAGACTTTCAGGTACCAGCAGATGGCGCAATTGGACCTCTCATTGCATAACAAACAATATACATATTTTAGCAGGAATTTCACTCAAATAATCAAAGTATTTCTTATACCCGTTACATACACCCCCCTGAAATTCTGCTAAATTTAGGAGTGCAGTGCTTGAGACAAAAAACAAAAAATAATAAGTGCATTACTAGGAACAAGACTGGCGTGCATGTCAGTTCAAAAACTCTCTCAAAAAGGAGTGTGGAAAGAAAGAAGGTGATCAATCTCCTAACTAAACACAGACTCAGAGATGCCTGTTACACCTCTGAAATGCAATATGTTGTTCCTGTAGCTTCAAGTTCTACTTAGACTCTTCTTTGGTCAAATACTTTCAGAACTCAAACTGAAATTGCATCTCTAAAGAACTTAAACAAGGCACTAACTGATACTGTGGACGCAGAATCCTCATCTACTACTTGCTTATTCATTTGACAAATAAGGCGTTGTGTAGGGTTCATGAGACTACAATCCCTGAGACCATAACGGCCAGGCTGTGTGCAAATTGCTTGAGCTAAAGGGCCTGGAATGTTACTGTTCAGAAACTCAGTGTCAAGAATGGCTGTCTCAGGAGCATCAGTGTCCGGGGAGTCAATGTCTTGTTGAGGGTCTTTGTCAGGAGAAGCAACGTCTGTGGGGATATTGTCAGGAGGGGACATGTCAGTAGAGTCAGTGTCCAAAGGGGTCACATCTGGATGGACAGTTACGGGAGGGGCAACTTCTGTGTCAGTGACTATATCTTCAGAGCACTGTGGTGAGCCTTCCGCACCATTAACAGCAGCATAGTCAACATCTTCAAGGACTCGCTGACTGTCCTGACTGGACGCGGTGACTGAGAGAGAGTCGGACTGAGCAGCATCAGACCTCTGGTCAAACGAGTCATCCTCCTCTTCAGAATGGACCTCCTCTTCTGAATGGATTTCCTCTTCACCTGTCCGCATCAGCCAGTTGACTGTACGTACATCACTGTCTTCCACCAGATCAGGCACGTCAGGACATGCATCACTTCCATGCGCAGCAGTGTCACATTCAGAGTGCCCAGAGACATTGTCCAGGTCTCTGTCACATGGCAGGAAGCTAACAGAGAGTAGTAGATTCCGGTGAACGACTCTCTCTCTGCCTGTCAGGCAATCCTTGACTCTGTAGACATTGAGTTCAGGTCTGACTGAGATGACTTCATAAGGGGTCGACTCCCATTTGTCTGCAACCTTGCGTTTTCCTGGCACACCTCTGTTGGCAATCAGCACTCTGTCTCCAACGATGAGGGGTGAGCCCTTGAATTTGCGGTTGTACAACTTGGCGTGGCGAGTCTGTTCCCTGAGACTGTTCCTCTGCACAATCTGAGCAGCTTCATGCAGATCCTTCTTCAGTTGGGACACAAAGTCTGAGTGACTGACAACAGCGTCATTGGTGAGAGCATGTTGAAACATGACGTCGACAGGGAGACGAGGGATTCTTCCAAACATTAAGTAGAAGGGTGCAAACCCTGTTGTCTCATGCTCTGCGCAGTTGTAGCAGAAGGTAAGTTGCTGCAGCATTTGTGGCCACTTTGCTTTGGACTGAAGGGGAAGAGACCTGATCATATCTCCCAGGGTCCTGTTAAAACGCTCTGTGACACCATTTCCCATGGGGTGATACGGAGTCGTATGGGACTTCTGTACCCCAGCCATCTCTAGAAGCTCCTTAATCAGCTTGCTCTCAAAATTGGCTCCCTGGTCTGAATGGATGCGTCGAGGAAAGCCATAAATTAGAAAGAAGTCATTCCAGAGACGACGAGCGACTTGCCTGGCAGTCTGATTCTTGCATGGGAAGGCGTGTGCCATCTTGGAGAAGTGATCGGTCACAACTAGAACATCCACAGACTTGTTCCCTTGCTCAGCAGTCCAAAAGTCTATGCAGACCAACTCCATAGGCTCAGAGGTGACAATGTTCTTGAGAGGTGCACGGCTGTGTGGCTCGGGTGTCTTCCCTACTATGCAGCGCTGACAAGACTGAACATAGTTCACAACATCCCGTTCCATGCCACTCCAGAAGAATCGTTGCCTCACCAGAGACATGGTTCGATGCTGGCCTTGGTGACCTGCTGAGTCATGGAGACCTTGGAGGACTTTCTGCTTTAAAGAGTCTGGTACTATGAACTGGAGGATCTTCTTGTTCATCTGGGGATCTTTTCTTATCTTGTACAGCATGCCATTCTGTATGGTCAGTCTACTCCAATGCTTTAGAAGTTTGATCACGCTATGTGACTCAACAGCTCGCTCACGCCTGGTAGGTCTCTTGTGTCTCTGTACAAATTACATGGCCCTGCCTACTGTCTTGTCTTGCTCCTGGTGACCAATAAGCTGACTCTGAGGGAGTGCAGTGGACTGGTCTTCCTTCTGTAGAAGACTGAAGGCAGCGTCTGCCCCAATCATGTGACTCACACCTCCAGTGGACTGAGCACTAAAGATGGCAGCGATTTCCTCTGACGCAACTGAGCCTCTTGTGTTCGGTGAAATTGCCTCTTGCACTGGCCCGTCTGATGTCTCACCGCCTTCGTCCACAACAGCCTGACAGTTGTTGGACACTCTGAACACCTCTTGCACAGTTCTGTCATTCACACCGTTGACTTGTTCCAACAGTGAGGCATAAGGTTCAGTGACAAGGCGATGACCCACACACGACTGGACAAATGGCTCACGACTCAATGCGTCGGCTACGATATTCTTTGGGCCGGGAATGTACTTCAAGTCGAAGTCATAAGCAGCGAGCTTTGCCACCCACCGCTGTTCACACGCGTCAAGTCTGGGTTTGGTCAGAATATATGTCAAGGGGTTATTGTCAGTCCATGTGGTGAAGTGTCTGCCTTTCAACCAGTGGCTGAATTTGTCGCATACTGCCCATTTCAAGGCAAGAAATTCAAGTTGGTGCGCAGGGTAGTTTAGCTGGGAGCGAGAGAGCGTTCTACTCGCAAAAGCAACAGGTCTGGCTATCTTTCCACCAGGCGGAAGTTGCGACAGGACAGCTCCAATCCCATCAAAGGATGCGTCGACAGCCAGAATGAACGGGGAATTGAAATCTGGGTGGGCTAGAGTGACACTTGTCATGAGGTCGTGTTTCAGTGTCTCAAACGCGGTCTGGCATGCGTCGGACCAATCAGCAGGAGTCAGCTTCACAGGACCTCCTTTCTTCACAGGTTTGCGACCTTTCTTGCGCTTGCACTGAGCACTAGGTTGAGCTGTGAGCCTGAACAGCGGTTTAGCCTTCACAGAACATGCCTCGATGAAACTTTGGTAGGACATCACCATGCCTAAAAACGATCTGATTTTACTAGGACAAGGTGTTTTACCATCGGATTCCATGACGTCTGCGACCTGTAGGTCATTTATGGCTCTGACTTTCTCAGGGTCTGTTCGAACTCCGTCTTCACTGATGACGTGCCCGAGAAATTTCACAGTCTTCCTGAGGAAGAAGCACTTCTTGGGTGCGAGCTTAAGGTTGTGCTCCTTGAGGCGGGCAAACACCATCTGTAGGCGTTTGAGTGCAACTTCTTCTGTAGGTGAAAATACCATCAGATCGTCGAGGTAACACAACAGGCTCGTGAAATTCTCGTCACCGAATATTGACATCATCATCCTCATGAAGGTAGCTGGACTGTTGCATAGGCCCTGAGGGAGACGGTTATATTCATGAAGTCCAAAGGGTGATGAGAATGCTGTATACTTCTTGTCATCAGGGTGCAACGGGACATTATAGAAGCCTGATGTCAGGTCCATCGTGGAGAATAGAGCATTTCCACCGAGTGCGGCTAGAGCATCTGCTTGGTGCGGCAGTGGGTAGGCATCCTTCACAGTTCTTGCTTTGAGCCATCTGAAGTCAGTGCATACTCTGAGGTCTCCATTCCGCTTCCATACGAGAACGAGTGCAGATGCATATTCACTGCTCGACTTTTGAATAATGCCTTTTTCCTCCATCTCATTCAGAGTCGTTCTCAGTTTCTCATACTGGCTTGGTGGTATGCGCCTGTATGGTAGACGGAACGGCTTGTCATCAACAAGGTGGATGCGATGCACAAACTCTTTGGCCTCTCCGCAGTCCATCTTGTGTCTGGAGAAGATTGATTCATATTCTTCAATAATGTGAACAAGCTTGTTTTTCCACTGCAGTGACACTTCGCATGACTTCAGATCAATGTCTTGCAGGCCCAGAGTCTCCAGTGCACGCACCATGTCCTCTTCTGACCTTTGATGCACATCTTCGCTCTGCACACACTGCATGTTGCACTTGACTTCCTCTGCTTTGGGTAGGTCCTCCACTGCGATACAGGGGGACACATCTGCGATCTTGGCGTTCCTTCTCAACACCACAGTTCTGTCTGTAGGGTTAATGACTTTAATGGGCACCCATCTATCTCCCCAAAGTGGAGTAATAACTCTTCCAACAAGGATTTGTTTGGGTCTGGCTTTAGACTGGGTCGGCTCAACGACCACGGTACTGCCTACTGACATCAATCAATCAATCAATCTTTATTTATATAGCCCTAAATCACAAGTGTCTCAAAGGGCTGCACAAGCCACAACGACATCCTCGGTACAAAGCCCACATACGGGCAAGGAAAAACTCACCCCAGTGGGACGTCGATGTGAATGACTATGAGAAACCTTGGAGAGGACCGCATATGTGGGTAACCCCCCCCCTCTAGGGGAGACCGAAAGCAATGGATGTCGAGTGGGTCTGACATAATATTGTGAGAGTCCAGTCCATAGTGGATCCAACATAATAGTAAGAGTCCAGTCCATAGTGGGGCCAGCAGGACACCATCCCGAGCGGAGACGGGTCAGCAGCGTAGAGATGTTCCCAGCCGATGCACAGGCGAGCGGTCCACCCCGGGTCCCGACTCTGGACAGCCAGCACTTCATCCATGGCCACCGGACCTGTGCCCCCCCCCCCTCAAGGAAAAGGGGAGCAGAGGAGAAAAGAAAAGAAACGGCAGATCAACTGGTCTAACAGGGGGGCTATTTAAAGGCTAGAGTATACAAATGAGTTTTAAGATGGGACTTAAATGCTTCTACTGAGGTAGCATCTCTAATTGTTACCGGGAGGGCATTCCATAGTACTGGAGCCCGAATAGAAAACGCTCTATAGCCCGCAGACTTTTTTTGGGCTCTGGGAATCACTAATAAGCCGGAGTTCTTTGAACGCAGACATCACAGCTGACTCAGGTAACTTGCCCCAGACAAGGTGCTCACTCTGTGGTTTCAGTGTTACACAACTTTTGACTTTCACTGTTCCCACCTTATCTGGAATGCATTCACCTCTCCATCTCTCTGTGTTGGACAGTAGTGACAAGAATTGGCAGTGGTCATCAGTCTGACCATTGTCGGGCGAGGAAACAAGCCTCCAGTAGCCGTCAGTGCTCTTCAGTTGAGTTAGGATATGCTTGATAGCATTGCTGCCAAGGATCATTGCTTCTGTTTGGCCAGGTACAACCATTACCGGAACGATCATCCTGCATCCGTAAACGGTAATATCAAGGTTATACATGTCTTTGGGGGAAACGCGGTGTCCACCGCAGCCTACAATGACATAATTATCAGCTGTGTCCTTTGTCATGTCAGGGCATTGCTGCAGCAGGGACTCAACAGGAGACTCACTTATTGTACAGGCCATTGACCCGCTGTCTAACAGTGCTTTGAAAGTGGGGCCATTCTTTACAAGTACAGGCGTGTAGAACAGGCTATCAGTCTCTGCTATTCTCTGGGATCCCTGAAAGATCAGTTACTTGGATGAGACTACTGTACTGTCACTATAACTGCTGTGGGACTCATAGAGGGATTCAATATCAAGCATGTCGGGCTTCTCAAAACTGGTTGGAGGTTCAATTAGCTGATCTGCACGGTCCTCCCCTGTGTGCAGATCGGTCAGTTTTCCTGAGGCTGTGGAGTGGTCCTCCTCGCTGGACAGTCACGACGTGAATGGCCTGGAGCATAGCACTTGAAGCAAAGCCTCTTCTCCCGGCAATGAGAGAAAGCACTGTGACTGTCATCTTTGCAAATAATGCATGGCATGTCAGTGAACCCGTCAACTCTGTTCTCAAGACACCTAGGTGGAGCTCGCTTCCTTACTTGTGACTGGTTAGAGGTCCCACGCAGCAGAACCTTTTCCAACATAGCCATCACCTCCGCTAGAGGGACATACTGAGGGCTCTGGGTTTGAGGTGGCTTGTGACCACTGCGGTCAAGGGCTGGACTATGGCTCACCTCAGCTGCGTGTACTGCGATGTCCATCCTCTTCACAGTGTGTACTGGGGGAGTTGCTTTGCAGCTCATCTCAGCATGGTACTCGTTCAGCACCTCCAGTACTTCACACGCTGACCATTTGTCGATAGTTTTGGATCTGAAAGTGAGGGCCAGGTCTTTGCATGGACAGTTCCGAATAAACATGCGAGTCACCTCCATTTCAGGGTTGTCTAGAGTCTTGCCCTGCTCTCTCAGACAGTCAATGGCGAGGTCAGCTGCCCTGTTCAGTCTCAGCCAGTAGTCATAAGGGTCTTCCTGGTCTTTAGGCAAAGTCGAGTAAAAGTCAGCTAAGGGGACAGAAGAGTACCTAGTACAGCTAAAGTGTTTTCTAAGTAGACCATAAATCAGGTCGGGCTGAGCATGCATGTCAATATTACTGTTCCTAATGCCAAACTTCGCTACATCCTTAGCTTTTCCCCTCAAATACATAAGGATCTCCTCAGCCTGCTCTTCGACTCTCACATTACTCCTCTTAATGAATGTTCTCATCAGATCTTCCCATTCATGCACCTTAATTGAATCCGACCCATCTCCTACAAATGATGGTGGTTCCTTAACCTTCCTATGTGTGACAACCTGAACCTGAGATACATCAGACACATGGCTAGGCTGACTCAGTGTGCTTGTTACATCCTGTGTGAAAGTTGAAGCAGGAGTTACTGTGTTATTTGGCTGCATACGTGACATGATGCTATCAGCTAACTGTTGACCTATCTCCTGAATGACAGTCCTCATCTGGTCAGCTACACACTCAGAGACGCCACTAATAGGATTTGGTGTAGACGTGACTTGAGGCAAATAAGAGCTAGTGCGCTGGTTAGCTGCATTATGTACGCTAGCATTGGAAACTGCCTCTAATGAGGGTAAACTAACACCTGGGGAAGGACTATCAACAGAAAAGGGGATGGGAGTAGGCATACCCCTGCCTCTGCCAACTTGAATGGGTGTGCCAAACCGTGGAAAAAGTGGATTACTCTGAAAATACATGTTTCAAAAATGTCTGCCACAATACAGTACAGTCCACCCCACTTTGTGAAATCATCAATAAGAAAATGGCAAATAGAATCAAAGTGATTAAACAAATCAGCAGTCTGTGTGACACGTTACTGCTATGCCACATAAAATGATCTGTGCCGCTGTGACACACTATAATGAGCTTCACTGCAATATATGCTACCCTTGCAAACTGTGAACACACAAATACTTTGAACTGATGGCTTCATGGAGGCAGGACGGTCACCGGTTCGACGAACTTGATAGAAGTCTCGAGTCACGGCACCAATGTAACTGCTGTGTACCCGTCCCGCCAAGAACCCACACACAGGCTGGATTGGATGATGTGGTTCTTTACTGGTAGCTGCAATGAGTGATCAGAACGCACATACACACAATATGTGGTTAGCACCTCTGCTGATTTCGATGTCATTAGCAGAGAACAGGAAGTCTGCCCAAGTACATAACATTTTCATATTTTTACAATTACATGAAATACAATTACAGATGTGACTTAATACAATGGCTTTTAACAGTATACTTTTTAACGTGTGTGATCGTATAGTGGTTTTAACTTGCTTTTATCTTTACTGGTATTACAATCAATTCAATACAAAATATTTTACTTGGTTTTTAACCAATATCATCCTTTTTTATATATTTATGAAATAGAACATAGAAAAATACGAAATACAATAAAGGCCATGACACAAATAATTAAATGGACTTTTAGCACCTTCTGGTGGTGACTAGCGAATATGACAGACCACGTTGTCCGCATGTTAAAATGGCGAACAATACAAATTTAAATATGAACGTCTTGACACGTAAAACGCACATAGTGCAACAATTATTACCTGCAATGAGTGATCAGAACGCACATAGACACAATATGTGGTTAGCACCTCTGCTGATTTCGATGTCTACAGAGGGAAAATAATATCGACTTCAGTGCAAAATAGTAATACATCTGACGTGAGCAACAACCAATTCAAAACGAAAATTCCACAACGTAGCATTTCAACTGCTATTAAATAAATGTGTATCTTACAATAAATCTCACGTAAACTTTAGTGTAATATGTAATATTTTGCGGAGCAATATCAGAACGTGGCTTACCATTAGCAGAGAACAGGAAGTCTGCCAATAAGCTTCCGGTTTGCGGTCATATTTACAGACTTTCAGGTACCAGCAGATGGCGCAATTGGACCTCTCATTGCATAACAAACAATATACATATTTTAGCAGGAATTTCACTCAAATAATCAAAGTATTTCTTATACCCGTTACATAAAGAATAATAAATACATTTTAATTTAATTCTTCATTTTAGCTTCTGTTTTTTCGACAAAGAATATTTGTGAAATATTTCTTCAAACTTATTATGATTAAAATTCAAAAAAAATATTCTGGCAAATCTAGAAAATCTGTAGAATCAAATTTAAATCTTATTTCAAAGTCTTTTGAATTTCTTTTAAAATGTTTGTTCTGGAAAATCTAGAAGAAATAATGATTTGTCTTTGTTAGAAATATAGCTTGGTCCAATTTGTTAAATATTCTAACAAAGTGCAGATTGGATTTTAACCTATTTAAAACATGTCATCAAAATTCAAAAATTAATCTAAAACAGGAAAAATTACTAAAATTATTTTTTAAAATTTTTTCAAAAAGATTCGGAATAGCTAGTTTTTCTCTTCTTTTTTTCGGTTGAATTCTGAATTTTTATTTTTTTATTTTTTTTATTTTTTATTTTTTTGTGTCCTGTCCAGTTTCTCAGGCAAATCATATAGTTGATGTAGATGCCCATGTCGGCTGTTCAGATTTACTTTACAAAAGAGAAGTGTAGGATACTTCTCTTGTTGCCTTATTTGTATTTGACTTTATTAAATGTATTTATATTATCATTTAGTGCAGCCGGGCCGGAGCAGGAGGGGATAGAAAGAGAAAAAAAAGAAGACAGAGGGGGAAATTGTGGGGACAAGAGGGGGATTAGACAGAGAGACAAAAACAACAACAGCAAACAACAACAACAACAACAATAGAGCAACATCAGCAAATACGACATGTACAAATATGATGGTAAAAGTAATAGCAAATAAGCAGTTAGCGAAAAATAAAAAATAATACAGAAATGACAATGAGCATTATTACACTACAAATGGATCAATACAAATACCAATAGAAATAGCGTTATTGATAATGAACAATACCAATAATTTACCTTTATTATCAACAATACAGTTGTTTAAATGCAACAGTACATATACGTAATGATAACTTGAGATACGAAAGAATGCAGAAAAATGGATGGGGAGAAAGAGAAGCAACCTACATTAACCTTGTAGATTGTTATAGTCACACAGTCTTTGTCAGTGTGCCATGTGTTACACCCAGTTTACTCTAGGGCAACAACGTTAATATATGGTTGATGAAATGTGATTATGTGCATGGGTGTAAGTATGCATATGTACTTGTATATGTACAGAATGTGTATATGTGTTTGTACAGTGAATGTATATGTACAGTATGTCTATGTGTATGTTTGTATATTGAATGTGCGTGTGGATGTATGAACTTTAGGTAGGTAAATATGTACTGTATTTGTGTATGTATGTGGGAGCGTAGGTACCTATGTACGTATGTGAGCATATGTGAATTTGTATGTACAATACATTCGACTCCCAGAGTGCGTGGGAGCCAGAGCACGGGACCATCACCCCCGAGAGCCCAACCCACAAACAGAATTTTGAATTTTAAAGAGTCGAAATTGAAGATAAACTATGTTTCAAAATTGTATTTTTTTTTTGTGTGTGTTTTCTCCTCTTTTATAAAAATGTTAGTGGCTAGCTAGTTAAAATGGGATATTGTGATTTCACTAGACTGTCTTAGAAGTGATCATTTGAAAATGTTCAATTTGTAAAAATGTGCACTTAGAGAAAATATAAAAATAAAGTGTTGCATTTTAATATTACCGTATTTTCCGCACTATAAGGCGCACTGGATTATTAGCCGCACCTTCAATGAATGGCATATTTCATAACTTTGTCCACCAATAAGCCGCCCCGGACTATAAGCCGCGCCTACGCTGCGCTAAAGGGAATGTCAAAAAAACAGTCAGATAGGTCAGTCAAACTTTAATAATATATTAAAAACCAGCGTTCTAACAACTCTGTTCACTCCCAAAATGTACGCAAATGTGCAATCACAAACATAGTAAAATTCAAAATAGTGCAGAGCAATAGCAACATAATGTTGCTCGAACGTTAATGTCACAACACACAAAATAAACATAGCGCTCACTTTCTGAAGTTATTCTTCATTCGTAAATCCTTCGTCTTCGGTGTCCGAAGTGAAAAGTTGGGCAAATTTACGATCCACTGGCAGATGTTGGCGTCGTCTGGCGCTGCCTCCTCGTCTTAGTGAAGGTGTGTTCGCCTTCTGTCATCCATTGTTCCCACGCAGTTAGCAGTCTAGCTTCGAATGCCCTGTTGACACCAATATCTAGCGGCTGGAGGTCTTTTGTCAATCCACCCGGAATGACGGCGAGTATTGAATTAAGCGCGTAAGCGTGTCTCTTAATGTGCTGTTATGAGCTAGCAAATATAACAACTACACTACCCAGCATGCAACGATAGTTACGAGCATGCGCGGTAGCCCTGAGAAGCGTTGTATGCTGGCAGTTAGCACGCTGTGAGTAAACGTTGAGAACTCAGTTAACACGCCTCGTCTGCATTATTTATAATTAGACAGACAACACACTTAATAGGAGCCATTTTGGGGTCTTTACATAAACACACAAATGGAAATGAAACGTCACATATCCCAGCATGCACCGCGCGCTTCTTCTACGGGGAAAAAAGATGGCGGCTGTTTACCGTAGTTGCGAGACCTAAACTTTATGAAAATGAATCTTAATATTTATCCATATATAAAGCGCACCGGGTTATAAGGCGCACTGTCAGCTTTTGAGAAAATTTGTGGTTTTTAGGTGCGCCTTATAGTGCGGAAAATACGGTAATCTGTTTCTATATATATTTATTGTGAGAAATCATTAAGATGATCAGTGTTTCCACAAAGATAAATATCACTAATTATTAATAGTAACATAGAGTTAAAGGTAAATTGAGCAAATTGGCTATTTCTGGCAATTTATTTAAGTGTGTATCAAACTGGTAGCCCTTCGCATTAATCAGTACCCAAGAAGTAGCTCTTGGTTTCAAAAAGATTGACCCCTGCTCTAGGAATTTGCTACAGTATGTCGCGATCACTCCAATTTATCAAAAGTCCGCAATTTCCCTGCAGTTTTGGCCAATCAGCGTTTCTTTCTTGTGTAGACGGAGCAGGGACAACAACGTGCAACAACACATCAGATTTTCGGGCTATGGGGCGGAGCCAATTTATACCCGTTTCCTCCTGACTACTGAAGCCCTCCAGTTGAGTCACTCGGCGCCAGCACATTCCTGATAGTTCACCCTTCCAGTTATGTTCATCTTCTCTGCCATGGCTCTACTAACGCTTCTCATCCCCGTGGCTCTGCCCCGGCGTTGCCGTGGACCGTTAACTGTTTCTCTCCACACCTTTTGTGTGCGTTTTCAGTTTCTCCACATTTTTTGTGTGCATCCTTAGTTATTTTTCCGCACTACATTTTAAGTGCGCTTTCAATCAATCAATCAATCAAGTGAATCACAATTGTCTCAAAGGGCTGCACAAGCCACAACGACATCATCGGTTCAGAGCCCACATAAGGGCAAGGAAAAAGTAAAAAGTCACAACCCAGTGGGATGTCAGTGTGAATGACTATGAGAAACCTTGGAGAGGACCCCAATGCCCCCCCCCCCCCCACACCCCCAGGGGAGACCAGATGCAATGGACGTCGAGTGGGTCTAGCATAATAGTGTGAAAGTCCAGTCCATAGTGGATCTAACATAATAGTGAGAGTCCAGTCCATAGTGGGGCCAGCAGGAGACCATCCTGAGCAGAGACGGGTCAGCAGCGCAGAGATGTCCCCAACAGATGCACAGGCGAGCGGTCTACCCCGGGTCCCGACTCTGTTTACACACACACGGTGACACAAACACTTTCACAAAAACACACGCAAAGGTACACAAACGGATCACGGTTAATAAAGGCGGATTGTTCCGTGCGGGATAATACCGAACATCGTTGCTTTATGTTATTACTCTTCCTATTACTCTCTGCGTTGGGGGTCATACTTCAGCAGAAGCCGATGGTGACAATATCAACTCTTTATGGCTTAAACCCCACAATGGTCGGTCTCCCGCGTAGCTCAGACCTACTTCCTGTTCCTGTCTAGCCCTCAGCCGTACTATATAAACATTACTTACTAGTGTACATGTATTTATATATTTAATCTTCATGTATCCAGGGTAAGGCAATTAAGATTATATTTTCATTGGCAATGCTGACCTAGCATAGAGGCAACATGTACATGTTAGAGATGTTAAAGTGTGATGATAATCTTGGTCTCTCATTACAAAAATTAGAACGCTCTAAACCAGGGGTGCTCACACTTTTTCTGCAGGCGAGCTACTTTTCAATTGATCAAGTCGTGGAGATCTACCTCATTCATATATATAATTTATATTTACTTATTTATGAAATATAGGTTTTTGTTAACAAGTTAAAGGTGTTTAATGATAATGCAAGCATGTTTAACACATATAGGTAATATTGTTAATAAATTAAAGGTGTTTAATGATAATACAAGTATGTTTAATACATATAGTTAATATTGTTAACAAGTTAAAAGTGTTTAAAGATAATGCAAGCATGTTTAACACATATAGTTAATATTGTTAATAAATTAAAGGTGTTTAATGATAATACAAGTATGTTTAATACATATAGTTAATATTGTTAACAAGTTAAAGGTGTTTAATGATAATGCAAGCATTTTTAACACATATAGTTAATATTGTTAACAAGTTAAAGGTGTTTAATGATAATACAAGCATGTTTAACACATATAGTTAATATTGTTAACAAGTTAAAGGTGTTTAAAGATAATACAAGCATGTTTAACACATATAGTTAATATTGTTAATAAGTTAAAGGTGTTTAAAGATAATACAAGCATGTTTAACACATATAGATTCCTTTCGTTCATGAAGAGAAGAATATAAGTTGGTGTATTACCTGATTCTGATGACTTGCATTGATTGGAATCAGACAGTGGTGCTGATAACGTCCGCATTTTCGAATGGAAGAGAAAAAAAGTCCTCCTTTCTGTCCAATACCACATGAAAGTGGTTGGTTTTTGGCATCTTATTTGTCCAGCTTCCGTACTTCTTTGTATACACTTTACAAGAAATACATTGTCGGCAAACTCCGTAGCTTGCTAGCTTGTGCACGCCAGCTTTCTGAGACTCTTATTTTGTTAGCGCAACTGTGCAACTGTGCAGTCTGTCTTTGGAGTTTTGACGACAGGTACGGCGCCAGAGTCTGTTGAAATAAAGTGTTTCTCGCCTTCCTGTCGGTAATTTTAATTAGCTGGCAGCAGCCAGCGTCATCTCAGAAGACCCTCGGGTGCCGTGAATGTCAATCAAGTGATGAAAGTGATGTCATAGTGAAGATTTATGATCGCTCATTTTTAGGACTATTTTTTTAATGCCTGGCTGGTGATCGACTGACACACCCTCCGAGATCGACCGGTAGCTCGCGATCGACGTAATGAGCACCCCTGCTCTAAACAGATCACAAACGTTCCTAATAGGGGTGAACGATTGTATGATCGTGATCATAGCCCAGTTCCTCGATCAAACATGGCATAACTGTCTTTTAGAAGTTACCACAGCAGTAAACAGTAGGGAAGCGACGATGTTCGGTATAATCCCGCACAGAACAATCCGCCTTTATTAACAGTGATCCGTTTGTGTACGTTTGCGTGTGTTTTTGTGAAAGTGTTTGTGTCGCGACCTCCCGTTCCACCGCACGGAAATCAGGCTCGTCACAACGTTAACGGGAGGGACAAGTGGTAGAAAATGGATGGATAGACTAACGCTAGCACAACATATAGAAGGAGCAAGTAATCCTACCCTGAATGCGGACTTGCAGGCACTCACAGGAGTCTTTATTAGCCCGACTGGGATGATAAACACACCCACTAATTTAATCAGAAAAAGGCATTATTATATCTAAATATTTTTGTATCAATCTTTTTGTTTATGTGTCTGCAAAGATTCAACTCCTCTGATATAACAGGTACTAAAAAAAACTCTGCAGACAGACACTTTGTGTTCAAATAATTTTTGAGTTTGTGGATAAAAATAACATTTTGTTCCTGAAATAATCATTAAACATATTTTATGTGTTGGTACACTTTATTTTACAGTACCTAAAATTCAAACTGCACTTTAATGTAATCTTATTAAACATAAGGTACAGTATTTGAGTTTTAAAAAACTCCACAATCTGGCTCATCGCTTGCCATTTGCCAAACCACTGGTGAGAAGCACTGATGTATGCAAGTAATTAAAGAATATAAATAATAATTTACCATTTCAAAGTGTTGTTTAGTAAATGTTAACTTTACAACACCAATGATACTGTGTTTACTGCACATTGCACTTTTTTGCTCACAAACAAAATAAGAAAAGAACTTTGAGAAGAAAAAAAGTTGTCTTTACTCCCACAAAACATATCAGAAAAAAAAGAAAAACTGTGGGTTACCTGTACCCTTGCACCTCTAGTAAGCACAATTATATATATGAACAACATGTCAGTTGTTAGCTGTGAGCATACACTACCTTGACCAAACATGGTTGAAAAGTCTGTTACAAGATACTGCAGTAGTAAACAGTAGGATTGCAACGGTACCCGCTATAATACTGCATGGGACAATTCCACATTAATAAAAAAAAAATAATTGTGATATTAATCGAGATCGAATGATATGAAAAAATTAATCCTGATCATTGTTTTGCCATATCACCCAACCCTAGTTCCTAATGCGTAAAAGGTACATGTGTTGGAACATAAATGCATGTATGAGATGGACAAACACATTTTGAACATAAAAGATACACAGAGAATGTCTGCAGAGCAGACAGCGGACAATAAAGAAGCTTTTGGTGGTGTTTCTTGCTGTTATTATAATTAATTATTAAAGTTATTAGTTATAATTAATTAAAACAGTCCAGTAATTTGACAATGAGCTCTGAGTATGTGTTTTTACTAGTCTCTAAATTTAAGTCTGTCCGGTATAAAACAAGTAAAACATAACAGTATTGTTTTCCAATTTTTGTTGAAATCCTGTCATTTTTTAGGGTAAAGTTATAAGAAACACTTAAAAAAGTTATAACAAATTCATAAAATCACAAAACATTGCTGCTCTTTTTTCAATTTTCTGTAAAACCTGCTGAAAATTCAGGCATTTAGAATTCCAGAGCAGTGGTTCTTAACCTTGTTGGAGGTACTGAACCCCAACAGTTTCATATGTGCATTCACCGAACCCTTCTTTAGTGAAAAATAAAATGGTTTTTTTCAAATTCAAGACAAAGTTATATGTTTTTGGTAACACTTTAGTATGGGGAACATATTCTAAGGAACAAAGACTTAATTTAGAGTTTTTTGGACACTCGGGGAACATATTCTAAGTAACAAAGACTTAATTTAGAGTTATTTGGTTAGGGTTAGGGTTAGGGTTAGAGGGTTAGTGCCAGGGTTAGAGTTATAATGAGGCCATGCCGAATAAGGCATTAATAAGTACTTAATGACTAGTTAAGAGCCAATATGTTACTAATTTGCATGTTAATAAGCAACTAATTAATGGTGAATATGTTCCCCATACTAACCATTTTTTATTACTGGTGCACAAAATGAACCGTGCATGAACATCACCTTGTTCAAACAACAACACCAACACAGTGCATGAACAACAAATTACACACCTGCAAATCAGTGTGACTTCTGCTGTTGCCGTATCCGTAAAACGCCGATAGGGATAAGTTTTCATTTACATGATGTGTCGGGTGTGTCTTGACCTCCGCCGAACCCCTGAGCCCGACTCACCGAACCCCTAGGGTTCGATCGAACCCAGGTTAAGAACCACTGTTCTAGAGGGACTGCATGTAGAAGGCACATTTTTACAACTAACAATGCTGTTATCCAAACAGACAAAATGGCATATTTTTCATCTTCGCGTTTGTCTGGTACATAACATTTAAACTAGAAAAGTAACACAAGTGCATAATGCTAGATTAGTAGATCAACTCTGACACATTTTGGTTTTTAAAATGATCTACCCCCTTTGGAAAACCAGTAACGAACCATGTCAGAATTGTATATGACAAAATGCCAAGAAGAAAGTGCAGAAATAAATATATATATATATTGATGAGGGCGCAAAGCAGGTAAGATAAAGTGGTCCCAGTTTAGCATGCTGTTGAAGTGATATGTCTCAGCCATTAAACTGCCAACAATAAGAACCATTTTCTGCATCATTTGAAGCTCATTAATTTACTCTGTTAATCAGATATAAGAACGACAACAACATTAAATAATTTCAAAGGACTGTTTCACAGCATACCTCGACCTGACCTTGAATGCTAATAGCTTGTCTCAATTTGAAAGAATACATGTACATCACAGTCCCTGATCAGGTTGTCACCACACTAGAGTTGCAGTTGTCGCTACTGATACCTATGAATTTCCTTGGTTCTTGATACCAAAGTAAACATTTAAAAAAGTTTTTTAAAGTGTCAAGTATTTAAGCAACAACTATGCAACAACCAAATTTAAATATCAGTATCAGCTGCCAAGAGGTATCTATACACTCAAAACAGAACAGCAGGGGGTTTTCTGCACACTGTGGTAATGCACACTCCCTGGGCTTGTGGTGGCGGATCTCCAAATAAATGCATCCCACAAGTAATGGGTACTTCTACTAACTGAAAATACCAACAAAGTAGATAAAGTGCATCACAGATAGTTTCTGCTATGTCTTATTCTCTGGCAAAGCAGGCCTGTATGAGGTGTGTTGTGAAGCGCAGTTACGCCACACCTACAGTTATGCTACACGCACACAAGTCCATGATCATTTGTTTATGAATGAGGGCCAACCAGAAACGGCAAATTCGCGACGACTCAATTTCAAATTTGTGACATTTGTGACAATATGGAAACACTGGATATATATATATATATATATATATTTTTTTTTTAAGAAACATCAGGCGTTCTTCTTTGGCGCTGACTCAGTGCTCACGGATGGAAAGTGTTGTACAGTATTCTGGACTGACCATACTAAAACATATTAAGTATCAATGTATTTTTTGGTGTTGGTATCGACATGGTAAATATAGATACTTTGGACAACCCCTGACCATGGTTTTATCACAGCTATTTCCAACGTTGATGTAGAACTTGCTGGTTGCAGTGTCATACCAAACATTTGGGATGGAGAAAGCAATCAATCTTTGTGTTTTTTACAGGTTTTAACTTATTATATAAGACATCTAAAAAGACCGGTGTACCCATCTTATTGCATTTCACACTGACATATAGCAGGTGCAGTGCTAAATATATAATATAAAACTAGCTTACTCTGCAAGTTGCTGTATTCTCACGAGCTTTCACTACTGATCTTGCTGCCTGGTATCCATTTTTTTTGGGTTGCAAGTGTTCAGAGTGAATCCTAATTCTTTTCTCTGGTTAGCAGAGTGCCCAAGAGACTCGGGATAATGAGCTCGGAGGTTAAAAATGTGGAGTGCCAGTCCCAGAAGGTGGTGTTCAGTTTAAGATGGAGAGAAAGAACCACGGAGCCTCCAGAGACCCAGTTAGGACCAAACCTTTGGCAGGAAGAATATTATACCTCTATTTGAAAGCAAAGTGTTGCCATTTTGAATTGCGGCTGTAATTGGAAGTCAGTGAAGGAATATATCAGGGGAAAACACCATTTTCTGTCTCGGTATTCAGCAGTTCAAGTCCCCAAGTTATACGCATTAATCACTTCCATGAGCAATTACTTGCATGGATTAATGATTAGGTTCAATGGAAATTAGCTTCTAAATCTGATTGGCCCAAATGGCATAATGACAATTACAATGTATGTATATGTTACCAGGTATAAATATACAACTTTTCAAGGTTACAGTAGTAACTCAACTCACGAGTCGTATTTGCCCTCCCCCAAGAAAAAAATCACAATTTCAAGATGTAACAGGTATTTTGAAAATTAGAACAATCTTTGAGATGAGAAATATTGTTTAAAAAACAAAAAACAATACAAGAAGACAAGTACAGTAGTTTTATAAAGTAATGTATTAATAATGTACAGCATGTACCTCTTCCAATGACTGACGAGGACTTCAAAATCCTGTTTGGTCCGTTTTGATTAGTGTCTTGCCGGATCCAACATAGACAAAGAGCCGAGTTACTGGAGAGGGAAGGCAGGAGTGTTACCAATAGGAGTGTAACGATTAGTCGACAGTCAGTACGTTTCCATTAATCAAACACTAAAAGAGTTTGATTTCTCAAATAATTGTGTTTCTTCTATTTTCACACATGCATGTGAAGTCCTTTTTTCCTTGCTCCATCTTTAACACGACAGTTGCCCAAATACTGTTTGCCTCTTGTACACTAGGGGGCAATTGTATTTTAGCTTGTTTAGCAATGTAAGAATGTAAGTTGAAGATGAGAATGCAACATATTGATAAGATAGAGATAAAAGCTTTCAATCTCTTTAAAAAAAAAATTAAAAGCCATCCGTCTTCATGTCTTTAATAATGATTGTGAAAGATTTTTTTTTTAAGTGCAGTTCTCCTTTAAGACCTTTAGCATATCAGTATGTGGAATTAAATTATGGAATGGATTAGGAAAGGAAATCAAACAACGTAGTAATATGAATCAGTTTAAGAGACTGTTCAAACTACAAGTGTTCACAAAGTACAAAGAAGAAAAATTATGATAAACATGCATTACCAGATTTTTCGGACTGTAAGGCGCACTTAAAATCCTTTCATTTTCTCAAAACTGGACAGTGCGCCTTATAACCCGGTGCGCCTAATGTACGGAATAATTCTGGTTGTGCTTACTGTCCTTGAAGCTATTTTATTTGGTACATGGTGAAATGATAAGTATGACTAGTAGATGGCAGTCACACATAAGAGATACGTGTAGACTGCAATATGACACCAAAATGTCATATGTCCCATTGAAAATATAGAACATTACACACGGCGCTCAAAAATGTATCAAAATGTTATAGTACGACTTTGGTAAACTAAGAAGCCGCATCGCTTGGATTGTACTGTGCTTCAACAAACAAATATTATTATGGTGTGTGTGTATAAGGTAAGACATTATCTGGCGTTTTGTTTCGCAATATTATGCAAAAGCAACTTTTCTTACCTTCTGGTACCTGTTGATCTGTATTTGGGATCTGCATAAGTCCTGAAAATTTGCGCCCATCTGCCATTGTAGTCCGTACCAACGCCGTAGTCGATAAGCTTCTTCTTTTTCTCTATCTTCTTGTCATGGGGCATTTGTCCTCCGCTGTTGCAATTTCTAATATAAAGTAGTGTAAAGTTCTTACATCTGCCACGAAAGGGCTAAAACATACCGGTGTAGTGAGTTTATATAATTCACCCAAGGAACTTTAGTTATTAGAGAGTTCGGGTTGGACGTCTTTTCACGGGACACATTTCCGGTGTTGTTATTGAACTAGTGAACCACGGATGTGTAGATGCTGCTTCGTTATTGATTTAATTAAAGTTTGAATGTCATTAAAACAGTTACCTCCATCTTTTAACACTTCTTCTACTCCCATCCTTGCACGCTACACCGCTACAACAAAGATGACGAGGAGAAGACGCTGTCAAAGTGGAACCACGTAAATAAGACCGCCCACAAAACGGCGCTTCTTGAAGTGACTGTCAGATAGCGACTTGAAGACGATCTGTAAAACATAATCTATGCAACATTTTGAGCAAAGAACCACCATTACATGTTATGTAGACCACAAGGAAGTGTTTTACATTTAGAAAAATATAATAATAATATGACTCCTTTAATGCACCCTATAATCCGGTGTGCCTTTTGTGTGAAAATAGACCTGACTTTACCCGCTCATTGGCAGTGCGCCTTATAATCCGGTGCGCCCTGTGGTCCGGAAAATACGGTACATTGTAATGCCGGGCCGGCTCTACATCGGGGCAAGAGGGGTAGGAGCCCCCTCAAATAAATGTCTCGCCCCCTCAAATCAAAATGATTGAAATTGAGGAAGTACATTTTGATACACCCACAACATGTGTATATGACCAATTGACAATATTATTGACAGGAGCAGAGAAGTCCACTGAAAAAGGGACATGTGTTGAAGTCGCTTCCTAGCAGCTCCACTGTAGACACGGCACAAGAGCCAAGCGTGCAGGTTTAACAAAGTTTTAATGTGTTTAACAAGATTTTGCAAAGTCTTTCTCGGCATGTCGTGACGTTGCCGTCACTCCCAATCCTCTCTCTCGCTCTGCTCCCGACAGCTTACTGTTAAAGACAACAGATGATTAGATTAACACTTACCACCTGTGAAATCTAATCACCTGCCAGCTGTGTCTCGCCGTCAGCACATGCCCCGCCCCTGCCCGCTGGTGCTCGTCTTCAGTACCATGGACAGCGGCGGTGACTTTTCCTCCTACAGGCAGCGCTGACTGCACCTGCCCCCACAACTTGTATGATATAATATTCCCTCTTCTCTGTCCCTCGCAGAGGTGGGTAGAGTAGCCAGAAATTGTACTCAAGTAAGAGTACTGTTACTTTAGAGATTTATTACTCAAGTAAAAGTAAGGAGTAGTCACCCAAATATTTACTTGAGTAAAAGTAACAAGTATGTTGTGAAAAAACTACTCAAGTACTGAGTAACTGATGAGTAACATACAGACACATATCATATACATATATATATATATATATATATATATATATATATATATATATATATATATATATATATATATATATATATACATACACACATATATATATATACACACACACATATATATATATATATATATACACACATTTATATATATATATATATATACACACATTTATATATATATATATATATATATATATATATATATATATATATATATACACACACATATATATATACAGTATATTATTTATATTTATTTATTTTGCCGTGTTTGTTTACACGTTAAAGGTGTTTTAATGAATATACATGCATGTTTAACACATATAGATTCCTTTCTTTCATGAAGACAAGAATATAAGTTGGTGTATTACCTGATTCTGATGACTTGCATTGACTGTAATCAGACAGTAGTGCTGATAGCGTCCACGTTTTCAAATGGAGGAGAAAAAAAGTTCCTCCTTTCTGTCTAATACCACATGAAAGTGGTTGGTTTTTGGCATCTTATCTGTCCAGCTTCCATATTCGTTTTTATACACTTTACAAGAAATACATTGGCGGCAAACTCCGTAGCTTGCTAGCTTGTTTGCGCTGGCTTTCGGAGACTCTTGTTTTGAAAGCGCAAGCGCGATGGAGCGGCACTTTTATTGTGAAGACAGGAACTGTGCAGTCAGTCTTTAGGCTTGTGACGGGATGTACGTTTGAAATAAAATAGTGTCTTTTTTCCTTCACACTTTTGATTGATTGATTGAAACTTGTATTAGTAGATTGCACAGTACAGTACATATTCTGTACAATTGACCACTAAATGGTAACACCCCAATAAGTTTTTCAACTTGTTTAAGTCAGTCTGTTTGATTGGTCCAACGTCACCAGTGACTGCATCTGATTGGTGGAACGGAGTCAAACGTCACTAGTGACTGCATTTTATTGGTGGAACGGAGTGAAACGTCACCAGTAACGCAGGCACTTTGAAGGTCTGTCTGACAGACCAAAACAAACAAAGCGTGCATTAACAGATCGATAAAAATTAGTAGCGAGTAGCGAGCTGAATGTAGATAAAAGTAGCGGAGTAAAAGTAGCGTTTCTTCTCTATAAATATACTCAAGTAAAAGTAAAAGTAAGTTGCATTAAAACTACTCTTAGAAGTACAATTTATCCCAAAAGTTACTCAAGTAGATGTAACGGAGTAAATGTAGCGCGTTACTACCCACCTCTGGTCCCTCGGCTGTGTCAGAGGCTCCGCGAGTCCACACACGAACACACACACACACACACACACACACACACACAGCCCTCCCCTCAGCAAACCAGTGTCGATGAATTAAAAACAACACAAAAAGTCGCCAGAAACAAAATCCAATCATATTTAATTTTGTCTTGTAAATGGGTGGGACAAATTCGAAATATATCCAATCAAAGTTCTTTAATAGCGTCCAATATAAGAGGGTGGGAGTTTGCGACGAAGGTGGGCCAATCATTATGAGATGAGAAAGTTGACTTTCTCACCGGCGGCACCAAAACAAAAAGGTGGTGATTTAACATGTTCTACTTCGTAATGGCCCTGTGATGAGGTGGCGACTTGTCCAGGGTGTACACCGCCTTCCGCCCGAATGCAGCTGAGATAGGCTCCAGCACCCCCCGCGACCCCAAAAGGGACAAGCGGTAGAAAATGGATGGATGGATACTTCGTAATATGTGAAGACAGATTTTACAAATTTCATTTTTGGCGCTAAATGATGCCATCAGCAGACGAGCCATGGATCGTGACATCTACACAACTGGGAGTTAAAGCTGTGTGTATTTGCTACTTCAGGTGTTCTGTTGAAATGAGCTGCTTAATCGGTTGCTATTCCTGTTTACACGGCGAGGAAAACAGATTCCTCACTCTGCAAGTGTCTACATGCTTACTGGTCAAAGAACACAATTAAACAAATACAATCTAAAAGAACAGGGGGAACTGATGACTCTCTGTTAGTTGGTATGGTAAAAGGTGACTTGGAAGACACATTACTATGTCTCCAGCAGGGGTCTCAAACACGCGGTCCGCGAGGCGTTATTTTGAGGCCCGCACCTTAATATGAACATTTTATGTTAGTGCGGCCCGCAAGTTTTATATGAATGGCGCTTGGCAGTGTCATACCTGCCAACCCTCACGATTTTTCTGGGAGACTCCCGAATTTCAGGGAAACCATTCTATCGAATGTCTGCCGATTTTCACCCAAACAACAGTATTAAGGGCGTGCCGTGATGGCACTGCCTTTAGCGCCCTCTACATCCTGTACAAACAGCATGCCAGCCCAGTCACATGTTGAATTTGGCGTCTGTACACACACGTAAGTGACTGCAAGGCCTACTTGATCAACAATCACACAGGTCACACTGAGGGTGGCCGTATAAACAAGTTTAACACGGTTACAAATATGCGCCACACTGTGAACCCACACCAAACAAGAATGACAAACACATTTTGGGAGAACATCCACACCGTAACACAACGTAAACACAACAGAACAAATACCCAGAATCCCATGCAGCCCTAACTCTTATACACCCCCGCTACCACCAACCCCCCCCCTCTCCGTGCGTCGGTTGAGGTGGGTTGGGGTTGGGGGTTTGGGGGGGGGGGGGGGGGGGGGGGTGTATAAGAGTTAGGGCTGCATGGGATTCTGGGTATTTGTTCTGTTGTGTTTGTTGTCTTACGGTGCGGATGTTCTCCCGAAATGTGTTTGTCATTCTTGTTTGGTGTGGGTTCACAGTGTGGCGCATATTTGTAACAGTGATAAAGTTGTTCATACGGCCACCCTCAGTGTGACCTGTATGGCTGTTGATCAAGTATGTCTTGCAGTCACTTATGTGTGTGTACAGAAGCCTCATACAACAAGTGATTGGGCCGGCACTCTGTTTTTATGGTGAAAAAGCTGACGCGACGACAGGTTGTAGAGGACGTTAAAGGCAGTGGTATGACGACACGCCCTTAATATTGTTGTCCGGGTGAAAATCGGCACAAATTCGGGAGAATGATTGCCCCGGGAGATTCTCCGGAGGGGCACTGAAATTCGGGAGTCTCCCAGAAAATCGGGAGGGTTGGCAAGTATGTTGCTAGGGCGGGATAGCCATTCAAAGAAGGTGAATTCATTAAAAAGTGCATGTCAGATTTTTTTAAGAAATCTTTTTTTGCGGCCCAGCCTCACCCAGTTTCTGCATCCAGTGGCCCCCAGGTAATTTGAGTTTGAGACCCCTGGTCTAGAGTGTAGGCAGTGCTGTTAAGTTTCTCTGTCTAAATAAATGGAAAATGAACCATGATTGAGCTGAAATGATGATAAACTATAGTTTGAGAAGAATCATTTTGTATTATTCATAAGACTACTGTTCTTTTCAGCTTATTAAATATTGACTATTGTGTGTGAAGTCCTACTTAAAGTTAAATTCAGTTTAAGAAGTAGGCCATCAAGTTGGGATAAATTCTGATGGTTGATAAAATGTGGATGAAGGATACTTTATTTTATTGATTTTACCTTTATTCTTTAGTTTCTATTCTGAGAGATTGACACCTTATTGTGGTTAAGAGCTACCCGCGGGCGCTTAGTCTTCAGGTTGGACACCCAAGTTGTACATGTGTGAAGGTAGAGGCCTGGCAAAGTGCAATCCTCTTCTCCAGGTTGGAGATGGACACATAGGTCCTGATTTACTAAAGGTTTGCGTGTACTAAAGCACGTGCAAACTTGATAGCACACGCAAAGCTGATCTACTAAACGTGTACAAAGTGGATTGCTTCTCTTAAGTGAGCAGAATAAGGTGTGCTATCTATTTTGCTTGTCCGTCTCCAATAATATGTAAAATATATGCTGATCATCAAAATGCCCACAATACTGGGAGGAGAAGAGGCAAATATAATTACTTATCACACGCAGTGTGATTTATCAACACTCGTCACCGTTTTGCCAGCGCAATGTTGTGTTTTATTTAGTAACTTTGCAAACGAACAGTTCCATATCAGTGCTCGCACTGCAAAGACAGATGATGGACAGATGAGAATCCCTCGGCATAAGTGTGTGTCTCAACATTTTTGAATGGCCAGGGGAAAATAAAATCTTTGACATATTGTCTATTCAGCAACATCATTTTATAGCTGCTAGAGCAGTGGTTCTCAACCTTTTTTCAGTGATGTACCCCCTGTGAACATTTTTTTTTAATTCAAGTACCCCCTAATCAGAGCAAAGCATTTTGGTTGGAAAAAAGAGATAAAGAAGTAAAATACAGCACTATGTCATCAGTTTCTGATTTATTAAATTGTATAACAGTGCAAAATATTGCTCATTTGTTGTGGTCTTTCTTGAACTATTTGGAAAAAAATATATAAAATAACTAAAAACTTGGTGAAAAATAAACAAGTGATTCAATTATAAATATGTCCACAAAAAATCTAGCTGTCAACACTGAATATTGCATTGTTGCATTGTAATGAATGGAATAGCCTACTTGATTTGATGTTCAGTTTATGAACTTACATTCATATTTTGTTTAAGTATTATTCAATAAATATATTTATAAGGAATTTTGAATTGTTGCTATTTTTAGAATATTTAAAAAAAATCTCACGTACCCCTTGGCATACCTTCAAGTACCCCCAGGGGTATGCGTACCCCCATTTGAGAACCACTGTGCTAGAGGACTTAAGGGGACTTTTAGGTGTTCGTTTTTTTTTTTTTTTTTTAATGACTTGTTTTTCTACATAGAATATATAACATTAAAATGTTTTTTAAATGAAAAAAAACCTTTTAAAGTATGCATTTGTGTGGATTGAGCAGAGTACGTGCAGCCTCTCTACCATGCACCTTCAGCGGAAAAATAAAAACTGAAAAAAAAAAAAAATGGTGTTAATGTAGATGCACTGCATGACTAATAATATGACCCATTAAAGGGGTAGTAGATGTCTCCTGCACGTTTGAAAACATAGTAAAACGCCAAAGGTAGAAGCATGATAACATGAATTTGCAGTGAATGACAATGTCTCTGTGGTGATGCCCCATATAGTACATGCTAGGGTTGTACGGTATACTGGTATTAGTCTGATACAGCGATACTAATGAATCATATTCAGTACTATACCGCCTCTAAAAAGTACCGGCCCCTCACCTGTCGTTGTTGTCACGTCGTGTCATGCAGAACGTCCTCAGGAAGAGGTGCTTTAAGACATGGCTAGCTAGCTAGCTAGCGGCTAATTTCTGTCCGCAGTCAGCAGTGTTGTAACGACTTTAATATCACTAATCCTTGTCTCCATGGAGACAAATCAAGTACGATAATTTCAAGTATCAATCCTGCCTCCACATGCTATTATGAAGGCCATGATAATGGATGAGTAAAATTTTTCTATGGTTGACAAAGTCAACACAAGATTTCATTAATGCGACTGTCTTAACTTTGAACACACTGATCACATGTGAATGAAGTGCATACTTAGTCAACAGCCATACAAGGCCAACACTGTCATAAATATGTGCCATTTGGTGAAACCACACTAAACAACAATGACAAACTGTCAATAAATGGACTATGGCGGCGCAAATTACTGCGCGTATTGCTTTCCCAGGATGCAAAACAACTAGACTGGACTTGGCTTGAAGGTAAATACATATTTTATTTTTTACACTAACAAAAGAAACAAAAGGCGCGCACAAGGCGGAAGTACAAACTTGGCTAAGAAAACAAAACTAGCACTTTGGCAAAAACTATGGACTAGTGTTGTCCCGATACCAATATGTTGGTACCGGTACTTTTTAGAGGTGGTATAGTACCGGATATGATTCATTTGTATCACGGTACTATACCAATACCAATATAATATTGGTACAATACCAATACCAGTATACCGTACAACCCTACTACAAACTAACGGGTACATTTAAGCAGAAATTGGAAAATTTTCTCTGGCCCTACTCACTCAGGTAGGGCCAAAGAAAATTTCCCAAAAGTGCTAGATTCATGCTCCCTAGTCAGTGGAACTCCACTATCCTCACGGGAACGCGTCAAATGCAGGGATAGGGCTCAAAAGTAGGGCGGTGGTACAAAAGTTTTGCCTAACATGCCTAAGTGTTAAGCAAACAAACTTAGGCATGTTTGTGACTTAAACATGCCTAAGTCACAAAGGCATGTTTAAACAATGTTCCAAGTCATTTATTTCTATTAAGTTGCATAATTTTCTAACAGTGTTATCACTATGCCAATTGCCATTGTTTGTTACATACTTTTTGAGTGAAATAATTAATAAATGTCGTATTCACTTTTGGTGAAGTTTTTTGTGTTTCCTGAAAAACTAGTTAGGTGATAATTTTTACAGGGTGACAATATGCTTTGTATGCTTCATTTCAAGTATAAAAATGCATAACTCTGTCTGGGTGCCATTATGACTACTATGTTATGTATTTGAGGTAAAATATTGCAGTTACTATACTAACACCGATATTGGTATAGTACCAATATTGTACTGGCATTGGTATAGTACCGCGATACAAATGAATCATATTCTGTACTATACCGCCTCTGAAAAGTACCTGTGACGACTTGGTATCGGATCGATACCCAAATTTGTGGTATCATCCAAAACTAATGTAAAGTATCAAACAATTAATAATTAATTTTCTACCATTTGTCCTTAATAATTTTGACAAAATGATAGAATGGAAAATGACACAACATGTTACTGCATATGTCAGCAGCTAAATTAGGAGCCTTTGTTTGCTTACTTACTAATAAAAGACAAGTTGACTTGTATGTTCACTATTTTATTTAAGGACAAACTTGCAATAAGAAACATAGGTTTAAGGTACCGTAAGATTTTTTGTTAAAATAAAACCGATAAAGCAATTTTTTGTGGTCCCCTTTATTTAGAAAAGCACCGAAAAGTATCAAAAATAATTTTGGTACTGTCACGTGGGGGTTTGCGGCTCACTGCTGGGTCGTTCTCCGGGGAATGCAGAACGGACAACTCCGGACAACAGCATGCGGTAGGAGATGATTTTAATCTTCTCAAGAAATCTTGGCAGGGCATGAGGTAAACAAACAAACTATGGCGTGGAACAAACACGAAACTGTGGCATGAAACAAACACTATAAACTATGGCGTGGAACAAACACAAAACTGTGGCATGAAACAAACAGCATAAACTATGGCTTGGAACAAACACGAAACTGTGGCATGAAATAAACACGACTTACGTGGACTCGGCATGAATCGAACAATGTCGCCAGGCCGACTGACTGGCAAAGGCAGGCTTAAATAATGCCTCTGATTAGTGCTTGCGAAGCAGGTGAGCGGGCGAACACTAATCAGAGCCAGGTGGAATTAATAAATAACCATGGTAACCAAACCAAACTCAGAGATGTCACAAACAGGAACTAAAAGAGTCCAAAGCTAACAGAAAATTACAAAACCATGATCCGGACCACGGATCATAGCAGGTACCAGTACTAAAATATTGGTATCGGGACAACACCAGTTCAAAGACACATCATATTCACTGTGCGAACATCAATTCAAGAAGGTTTTTTTTCGACTAACACATTTAATGTATCTGAAAGTAGCGTAAAATGTGTCATGATATCTGCGCTTTAAGTAATAGGCTGTCTCTACAGCCATTTAGCTTCAGCATAGTGTGGAAAATTCTAGTAAAAAAAAAAACTCTTGACCTGAATTTGGTTGGTTTGGATGACAATGGGAAAGATAAGCGCTTGTGACAGTCGTGAATAATCTTGCGCCACAGACCATGAGCCACATCATTGTCAAACACATTTTGTGCGCCGCTCCAACCTCAGCTGAACCATTTAATGTGACAAAGAGGAACCCCATTTCTTCATTAACTGGCAGGAAAAGTAGATTTGCTCGTTTCATTTACTCCTCGCTGGCTGTTTGAAAGATTCTAATAAGCCACTTTTTACAGCTGACTGAATGATATCGCAGTTGTCTCCTGCTGCTGACACTCACTGCACCGCCATGGTTATCTTTAATGACTTTCAAATGCCTCGGCCTTGTTAATAAGCGACGGGGTTATCCGTTCATCTAATTAGGCCGCACGCTCCCCAAAGAAATTCCGCATTAAAAAGTCAAAGGATGAGTGTGAAGCATACGATACAGTCAGGCGAGGCTGTAGTGTCTGAGGGAGGACAAAAAAAAATCAAAGTCTTAAGGATTTCTATGAAATCACAGCTTGCTAATATACAATCCCCGTCTCAGCCCCCACAAGGACCAGTTGCACTTCCACTTGCAGCTATCAGTCGACAGGCCCGCGTGTGGCAGAGAAGGGTCACAATAAGGGTGGTACGGTATACCGGTGTTAGTATAGTACCGCGATACTAATGAATCATATTCGGTACTGTACCGCGTCGTCGTCCCGTCGAGACATTGCTGGTTTTACGAGCAGACGAGCATGTTCGGCAGCGCACAATCACAGAGTACTTACAAACAGACACAATGTGTGTAGACAGAAAAGGGAAAACGGACGTATTTTGGCTTAAAAACTGACAATAAAGGTGAAGCTATAACACTGAAACGCCCTCAGGAAGAGGTGCTTTAAGACATGGCTAGCTAGCTGGCGGATAACGTCCATCCCCAGTTGGCAGTGTTTTAGCTACTTCTAAATCACTAATCCTCGCCTCCATGGCGACAAATAAAGTAGGTTTCTTACAAGTATCATCCCTGCAGGACGAGGAATAACTAAACATGCTTCACTACACACCGTAGCTCACTGGCTTCAAAATGTAAACAAACGCCATTGGTGGATCTACACCTGACATCCACTGTAATGATACCAAGTACAGTAGCGTATCTATAATAATAATAATAATAATGGATTAGATTTTTATATCGTGCTTTTCTATTATTAGACACTCAAAGCGCTCACAGAGCTCACAGATACTACTATGATTACGTCGATATTTTTTGGCATCACAACATCTTTTGTTTTTTTTAAATGTATATTATGTTTATAAACTCAGGAAATATGTCTCTGGACACACGAGGACTTTAAAAATGACCAATGTATGATCCTGTAACTACTTGGTATCGGATTGATACCCAAATTTGTGGTATCATCCAAAACTAATGTACAATATCAAACAACAGAAGAACAAGTGATTATTACATCTTAACAGAAGTGTAGATAGAACATGTTAAAAGAGAAAGTAAGCAGATATTAACAGTAAATGAACAAGTACATGAATCATTTATTTTCTACCACTTGTCCTTAATAATGTTGACAAAATAATAGAATGATAAATGACACAATATGTTACTGCTTACATCAGCAGACTAATTAGGAGCCTTTGTTTGTTTACTTACTAATAAAAGACAAGTTGTCTCGTATGTTCACTATTTTATTTAAAGACTAAATTGCAATAAGAAACATATGTGTAATGTACCCTAAGATTTGTTGTTAAAATAAAGCCAATAATGCAATTTGTTTGTGGTTCCCTTTATTTAGTAAATGATCGAAAAGTATCAAAATAATTTTGGTACCGGTACCAAAATATTGGTATCGGGACAACACTAGTCACAATCATTAGCAGGCGAGCCTACAGTAGGTGGTGGTAATGGAACATGAGTAATGCTAAGCTGTGTAATACGATCAAGACTTCCTGTCACACACAACTAAAGTGCATAGCTCAGACGACATGTGAAAGCTGCAGCGAATGATTTGTTTATGTTTTATGTGCCGTTCTCGGGAGCTTTGGTCAGTAATTTTGGCTTTTTTTCCTGTTCTTTTCTTTCTTGTTTTAGTTTATTTCGAACATGAACACACTTACAGCATAATGCGTCACACCATTTCATAACATTTCTCTTTACAACATGTCCGAAAAGGAGTAGGAAGAAGCAAAGCTTATGTAATCCTACCCCTTTCCCCCTTCAGTACATACATTAATGTACTGTCTTATTTTTGTAACACAATTACATCAGTGAATGATTAATACAGCAGTTCTTCTAATAGATAATTAAGTCAGTCATGATAAACATACTGAGATGAAGAATATCCCATTTTTAATGAGGTTGAAGGTATTTATGATAATTGTTCTTCTTTGTACTTTGTAAGCACTATTAATTTGAACAACCTCTTAAACTGGATCATATCAGTACATTGTTTAACTTCTTTACTTAATCCATTACTTAGTTTAATTCCACATACAGATATGCCAAAGGTTTTAAGTGTTGTACGTGCATACAAATGTTTTAAGTTTGTTTTTTCTCTAAGGTTATATTTCTCCTCTTTAGTTGAGAGGAATTGTTGTACATTCTTGGGTAGCAGGTTATAGTTTGCTTCATACATAGTTTTAACTGTTTGCAATTTTACCAAATCATTGAACTTCAATATTTTTGACTCAATAAATAAAGGGTTTGTATGAGTTTTGAGTAAAACATTCTTTTTTTGTCACTTCTGAGAACTAGGCCCCGTTTACACTGCACACCTAATCTGATTTATTTCCCCTTAAGTGACACAAATCTGCCTTTTTTTGACCAGTCTAAACGCTCCAAAGTGCTTCAAATCTGATCTTTTGGCATCAGATTCAGGCCACATCAGGAGGTAGTCCTGAATCCGACTGGAATCTGATCTTTTCAAATGTTCAGTTCAGTTTCAGTTTATTTCGAACATGCGTACGATACAATGTAATGCATCACATAATTCCAGTTGTTTCATTACAGCACATCCGAAAAGGAGTAGGAAGAAGCTGAGCTTATGTAATCCTACCCCCTTTCATACCATAGCAATTGTATCCCATTTCTTTGTTCTCTGTAACGTAACAGTGAACAAATAAATGATAAATAAATATTATACCATAGTAAGTAAACACATTTTAAATACTTAAATAATCATTGTCTAAATTTAAAAAAAAAAAAAAAAAAAAGTGTTCAAGATGTTCATCATTATTATTGTTCTGTGTACTTTGTGAACACTTGTAGTTTGAACAGTCTCTTAAACTGAATCATATTGGTGCTTTGTTTGATTTATTTACTTAATCCATTGCATAATTTAATTCCACATACAGATATGCTAAAGGCTTTAAGTGTTGTACGAGCATACAAATGTTTCAAATTCAATTTTCCTCTAAGGTGATATTTCTCCTCTTTTGTTGAGAAGAATTGTTGTACATTCTTGGGTAGCAGGTTATAGTTTGCTTTATGCATAATTTTAGCTGTTTGCAAATGCACCAAATCGTTGAATTTCAATATTTGTGATTTAATAAATAAAGTGTTTGTATGTTCTTATTATCCAACATTATGTATTATTCTAATTGATCTTTTTTGTAACACAGTTAGTGAATGTGACTTCAGTCTAGACGCAATGCAACCTGAATGCGACCCGTATGTGACTTTTTTGTCAGCTTTGGGCAAACTACGTCACTCGGGGAAAGACGCAGTCGCCAGCGAAAGTGGATATTTCATCACAACATCCGGTTTCGTTGAGCAAAGTCTATTTAAGACGACCACATTTTCGGTGCATCACTTGTCAATAGTGCGCAAATAATTGGCTACATGTAATATATTTTTCGGACTATAAGTCGCAGTTTTTTTCATAGTTTGGCCGGGCTCCAGTGCGACTTATATATGTTTTTTTCCTTTTTTATTATGCATTTTCGGCAGGTGCGACTTGTTCTCCGGTGCGACTTATACTCCGAAAAATACGGTATATATATTTTGATTCCGATTAAATAGCAATTGTTGATGGACCGGAATTGAAGCTGTGGTACATTTGCTTACGTATGAGTTAAAAAATAAATATCACATAGATCCACGCTCCTCTACTTAACAGCCATTAAAAGATTAGAACCCTCCCAAATATATTACACTATATCCATTCATACATTATATTACCCTAATTCACTTTCATGTAAAAAAACCACACATTTTTAAGGTGTTGCGACTTTTATTTTATTTTATTGTCGTAGCGACTTCCTCCTGGTCAACTTCCTTTGTTTTCACTTTATCGAAGTGCACATGCATGTGACGTCGAGGCCACATTGGGGCCACATTACACTGGAGTCTGATAAAAATGACATTGTACTTGCAGTGTAAACAGTCAGCTGGAAAAATCTGATTTAAAAACATTTGATGTAGGCCTGCAGTGTAAACGTAGTCCGAGTCAGAGCTCAAATAGATGTGTTACATTAGTGATTGTTTATAATTAGGGGTGTCAACATCAATATTTTTCGATTTGATCCGATTTTTAGTCCCCATTATATACTTTGACAATATATTATAGAAGTGAAAATGTTTTATAAGTAGTAAACACAAAAACATTTGTATGAAGCGTATCTTATTAAATGTATACTTTGCTCATATAGTTGTAAATCAGATGATGTATTCAATGTAGGGTGTTGAATGCTACGTACATTTTTTGACAAAATAAAGTGGCTATTGTACAATAACTAATCAAATGCAAAAGGCTCCCATTTAAATAATTTGGATTTTGCCCTCAAAGCCTTCCTGTGGCCAGAAACTTATTCCTTGACTTTGTAAACTATAAAAAAAACATCAAATAAAATAAAACTAATAGGTAAAAAAAAAAAAGATTGATCTTACTTTAGCATTGTTTGAAGCGCTATCTAACTTCTGAAATGGCTGCACATTTTATTAGAGTTTTTAATAATTGTCCTCCAATAGTTTTACCTGCACCCTGTGATTTTTCAATCAAAACCTCAAATCCAGCCTTGATGCTGTTGCTTCCCTAAAATCAAGAAAGGCCATTTTAAAATCAGTACCTTCATGGAGAAATGATGAGGAAATCAAGAAACTCAAAATAAATTACAGGATAGCAGAAAGGAAATGGAGGAAAAATAAACTAATGATTAACCATCAAATATTACATGAACAGCAAAAAATATGTAACAGCGGTTAAGAACGCAAGAAGCAATTTTTTTCTCCACAGTAATTGCTAACAATTTGAATAACCCCAGAGTCCTTTTTGCAACAATTAACCATTTTTTAACCCTGATTATAATAATATATCTTGCACACCTACAGACTCCCTTTGTGGGCAGTTTGCAGACCACTTCAGAGATAAAAAAACAAAAACCCACAAATAAACCACATCTTCTAACACTGCCTTTTATCCATCTGAGTGTCTGTTTTTACCTGAGGAAACGTTGGACAGTTAATGCTGAGATGCTTGGCGGGGTTTTTTCTATACAATAAAACCACATGTCTTTTAGATTCAATTCCAACCAATTTTTTTTAGAATATTTTATGGTTCTTTGAGAGATGAGATCTTAAACGTCTTGAATTGCTCACTTCAAACAGGGGTCTTTCCTGCTGCTTTTTGAAAAAGGTGGTGAGGCCCCTGCTAAAGAAAAGCAATTTAGATACTGACAATTTTAATAATTACAGACCAGTATCAAACATACCATTTTAAGTACAATTTTAGAAAAAAATGTTTTCAAACAATTATATGATTTTTTTTAAAGCATTTATTTTAGAGATAAATGCTTTAAAATGTAATATCGGAAATTATCGTAATCTTTTTTTTTATTATCGTTATCGTTATCGTTTTTTTATTTTTTTTTTTTATTTTTTTTATTAAATCAACATAAACACAAGATACACTTACAATTAGTACACCAACCCAAAAAAACCTCCCTCCCCCATTTACAGTCATTCACACAAAAGGGTTGTTTCTTTCTGTTATTAATATTCTGGTTCCTACATTATATATCAATATATATCAATACAGTCTGCAAGGGATACAGTCCGTAAGCACACATGATTGTGCGTGCTGCTGGTCCACTAATAGTACTAACCTTTAACAGTTAATTTTACTAATTTTCATTAATTGCTAGTTTCTATGTAACTGTTTTTATATTGTTTTACTTTCTTTTTTATTCAAGGAAATGTTTTTAATTTATTTATCTTATTTTATTTTATTAATTTGTTTAAAAAAAAAAAGGACTTTATCTTCACCATACCTGGTTGTCCAAATTAAGCATAATAATGTGTTAATTCTACGACTGTATATATAGCGGTATCGGTTGATATCGGTATCGGTCGGTATCGGTAATTGAGAGTTGGACAATATCGGAATATCGGATATCGGCAAAAAGCCATTATCGGACATCCCTAATTTTTTTAATAATTACAATACTTTAGAGAAGTTTCAGTCTGGTTTTAGGGTGAACCACAGTTCAGATTTAAAGATCGTGAACGATCTCAGGTTGAGTGTTGACTCTCAAAAACTGTCAGTCTTGGTTCTACTGGATCTTAGTGCTGCCTTTAATACTGTAGATCACCTCATTCTTTTAAATAGACAAACACCTGGGTGGTATTTCTGGTACTGTTCACAAATGGTCCACTTCCTATCTGTCAGACAGACAATTGTTAGTAAGTGTCATGTCTGTGATCATGTTTTTGTTTGTCCATGTTCTGTTTGGGTTTTGGACTATTTTTAGTTCCTGTTTGTGCACTCTTGTTTGTTTTGTTTCCATGACAACTTATTAGTTTCACCTGTTTCACGTTTTGGACTCGCACACCTGGTGCCAATCATGTCATTGTTATCTAAGCCTGTCAGTTGCTGTTGGTCGTCCTGGCGACATACCTTCTGTTACCTCCGTGACCCATGCTACCCATGAGATTCATGTTTTCCATAGTTTATACTTCATGCTATGCCACGTAAATTTCTGTTCATTTCATGTCCATAGTTTTGCCCAAGTGCTAGTTTTGTTTCATTAGCCAAGTTTGTACTTCCGCTTTGTGTGCGCTTTTTGTTCCTTTTTTAAAGTAAAATTAAATCATGTCCCTACCTTCACGCCATGTTCACTCCAACTATTATTGCATCTCGGGAAAACAAACCCGCCAAAGTCCACGTCGTGACAGTAAGTATGGATACATGCTCCTCAAATACCTATAAAATCACATGTGGTGTGCCTTAAGGATCTATTTTAGGTCCTATTATTTTTAACATTTACATGATTCCACTTGGCAGTGTCATCAGGAGACATGGAATTAACTACCACAGTTATGCTGACGACACACAGTAGTATATGTCCATGCCTCCTGATGACACAAGACTTATTGATACTCTTTTTAATTGCATTTCATATATTAAGTCCTGGATGGCAGATACCTTTTTACAGCCTAACCAGGACAAGACTGAGGCCCTGAGAGAGAAACAAATATCAAAACTACAATCATTGTCTTTAACTCCATCACGACAAGTGAAAAATCCCCACTATGGACAGGACTCTTACTATTATGTTGGATCCACTATGGACTGGACTCCCACAATATTATGTCAGACCCACTCGACATCCATTGCATTCGGCCTCCCCTAGAGAGAGGGGGGGGGGGGGGTGTTACCCACATATGCGGTCCTCTCCAAGGTTTCTCATAGTCATTCACATTGACGTCCCACTGGGGTGAGTTTTTCCTTGCCCTTATGTGGGCTCTGTACCGAGGATGTCGTTGTGGCTTGTGCAGCCCTTTGAGACACTTGTGATTTAGGGCTATATAAATAAACATTGATTGATTGATTGAAAAATCTGGGTGTCGTTTTCAACTCTGACCTTAGTTTTCTACCACATATAAAAAATATAACAAAAATAGTTTTTTTTATCATATTAAGAATATAGCCAGAGTTCCCCAATTCTCACTCAGGGCAACACGGAGACGCTAATGCATGCGTTTATTACAAGTCGTATAGATTATTGTAACGCCTGCTTTACGGTCTTTCTAAAAAGGTTATTACACCTTTGCAATTACTCCAAAATTCAGCGGCACGTGTCCTGACGAAGACCAAAAGGCGGGCTCGCATTACACCAGTTTTAAAATCTCTGCATTGGCTCCCCATGTGTTTCAGAATCAATGTTAAGGTTCTTCTTATGGTTTACAAATGTTTTTTTTGTTTTTTTATGGTATTGGGCCTTCTTATCATTTAGATTTGCTTTTACCCTGTGAGCCTTCCCGGGCCCTGAGATCCACGGGGCACTCATCTACTAATTATTCCAAAAGTCAGGACACAAAGTCACGGGATGGCATCTTTCCACCATTATGGCCCCCGTCTATGGGACAGCTTGCTGGAAGACCTCAGGGCTGCGGGGAACGCTCATGTTTTTAAGAGCAGGCTTAAGACCTACCTTTTTTATTTGGCTTTTACCTGATATGAACTATTTTATTGAAGTAATTTGTATTTTAGTTTTTATCCTATTAGTTATGCAAAATTGTATTTAGTTCTATGTATTTATTATTTATTTACTGTATATTCATTGTATTTCTTCTATTAATCTTTATATGTCTTACTTGTATTGTATTCTTTATTTCTACTCATGGTTCTTACTATTTTATAATTTTTTTTTTTTTTTTTCCCCAACGTTCCTCAGATGAGCCATCTGCCTCAGGGGTTATCGGCTGTGTTTGTGTCAGCGTCCTGGTGGCCATGGTCTGATGACCTCCTGGTGCAGATGGCTCCTGTGATAGTGTTTACTCACATGTCTCCTCTGTAGTCAGCCATGCAATAATTTGTCCATATAGTTGCATGTCAGTGTGTACGTTGTGTGTGTATGTGTGTTTGTGTTTGGTCTGTGTGTCCGTGCGTGCGTATGTGATAATGGGGGATATGGGTCACCGGGGTATTGTTTTTAACTTTGTAGAGCACTTTGCATTGCATTTATTTTATGTATGAAATGCGCTTTTTGAATAAAGTTTGATTGATTCATTGATTGATATATGCTAATATTAAACTAGGTATTGATAATATCGACATTTGCTCGATCACCCCTACTTTATATTGAAGCTTTTGTAACGACGTGGTCGCATCGTGATGCGGGTGTGTTCTCCCAGGGATGCAGACGGCTTCGGACACAGCTTGCAGGTAGGAATATGATTTATTTAACATATAAATCATACGATGAATAAACAAAAGACATACACGTAGCACAAAAGGCAAAACAAAAGGGCTAGCGTGGGAGCTAGTAAACCAAAATAGCCTAGCGTGAAAACTAGCAGCTAAGGAACATGAAATAAACGTCGTCATCAGTTGTGTGGGAACAAACTAGGAAGCCAGACCGAGTGAGGCCAGGGCAAAGACTAAATAGCCCTCTGATTAGTGCCCGGGCAACAGGTGCGCGTCCCGAACACTAACCAGAGGCAGGTGCGTACAATCTGCCGTCATGGCAACAGAAACAAACGAAACTCAAGGTGCTGAAAACACGTTACTCAAACATAAACAAACTATGATCCGGGCAGCGGATCGTAACAGCTTTAGCGGTTAACATGCCTATAGCCATTTCTCCTCCATCTTTGCCCTATTACTTTACCCAGTATAAGTAGTAAGTACACAAGGACACATGTAGTTGTATTCAGCAGAAAGAAAAAAAAAAGAAAAAAGAAAAAATACAAAGACACAGAATTACAATGAAGTGTACATAGTCTTATACCGTAGGAAATGAGGAAAGACCAATGTGTTTTTTTTACAATTCTACTACAATTTGCAACATCTGTGAGATGTTTTTTTTCTACTGTTGCTGCAAAAAAAGTACAGATCATATCTTAACATTGAATAGAGCTAAAAAATAACTATATCAAGTTTGAAGCCCAGAATTTGAAACGATGTGCAATGCAGAAAGGGCTCACTGCAGCCACTAAATATGATTATCAAGTTTACAATAGCAATTAAGTTCAGGGTGTCGTGGTATAATTTTAGTACCCCATGACAGAAAATAATTGATAAGCATTGGTGAATGTGTACCCTCAGTCAACTGTAGTGGCAATACTGTATATGTAAGATGCAGACCCTAAGTTTGGACACATATTTAATGTGTGTGACTATCCATAGAAAATACAGATTCAATGGCTGTGATTTAGTTGTGCTGTGGGTCCAGTAGCCAAATCTAGCATCCCCTGCATATTTGTAGCCAAACATGACTTTTACATGATGGATTTGCAACAAATACATGCTGCATATTGTCAAATGAATATTTCATTTAAAATTAATAGGGTCCGACCGACTCCCCAGGTTCAAAGTAATTTGGCGTTCACGGGCAGCAAGTACCGCAGTACGAATACAAAATGAGTTATAGCTAAACGACCTAATTTCCCATCACCTTGAACCTGAGAGGAGAGGACGCCTCATCCTGCTGTGGCTAATGAGATCGCCTACACACACACACACACACACACACACACGCACACACATGTGTGTGTATATATATATATGTGTGTGTATATATATGTGTGTGCATATGCACGTGTGTATATATATGTACAAACGTATATGTATATATGTATATTAGGGCTGCGAATCTTTGGGT
>NC_084556.2:45667500-45682500 GCF_033978685.3 Nerophis lumbriciformis
ATTTGTTCAATGAACAATGGAGACAGCAAAGAAGAAAGCTGTAGGTGGGATGTGGTATATTGCGGCAGGTGTTGTGCCGGATAACGCACCCCCGCCGTAGAATGCACCCCCTGACTGGTGTGCCGGATAACACAGCCGGTGTTTCATTGTTTACATTCCCGAAAGATGACAGTCAAGCTTTACCATTGGCCTGTGGAGAACTGGGACAACAGAGACTCTTACCAGGAGGACTTTGAGTTGGATACGCAGACGCGGTACCGTGAGTACGCATGCAGCTGCGGCTTCCAAACATGTGATCGCTTGCCCGTACGTGCGTGCCGCTATGTGCATGTCACGTACGTAACTTTGGGGAAATATATGTGCTGTATGAACTTTGGGGAGGTGAACGGTACTTTGGGCTGTGGGATTGAGTGTGTTGTGCAGGTGTTTGAGTTGTATTGGCGGGTTATATGGACGGGAGGGGGGAGGTGTTTGTTATGCGGGATTAATTTGTGGCATATTAAATATAAGCCTGGTTATGTTGTGGCTAATAGAGTATATATATGTCTTGTGTTTATTTACTGTTTTAGTCATTCCCAGCTGAATATTAGGCCCCATCCGCCTCTCACAGCATCTTCCCTATCTGAATCGCTCCCACTGCCCTCTAGTCCTTCACTCTCACTTTCCTCATCCACAAATCTTTCATCCTCGCTCAAATTAATGGGGAAATTGTCGCTTTCTCGGTCTGAATCGCTCTCGCTGCTGGTGGCCATGATTGTAAACAATGTGCAGATGTGAGGAGCTCCACAACCTGTGACGTCACGCGCATATCGTCTGCTACTTCCGGTACAGGCAAGGCTTTTTTATCAGCGACCAAAAGTTGCGAACTTTATCGTCGATGTTCTCTACTAAATCTTTTCAGCAAAAATATGGCAATATCGCGAAATGATCAAGTATGACACATAGAATGGACCTGCTATCCCCGTTTAAATAAGAAAATTACATTTCAGTAGGCCTTTAAAAGTCTTACATAAGTGTTATAATGAAGGCAACACATGATATAAGTGTATATATTAGCTATATTAGCCTACTATCAAAATGACTGTGTCGCAGGCTGACGCAAATCTTCTTTCTTGACAGAAATGTTGAAATTTAATAATTATACTACACATTTTTACAACATAGGAAAACATTAGTAAAATGCATGCTTCTCAGAGGGTGATGTAACTCCTGGAAATTACTGACTTAGAATGGCCAAAAGTATAGATGTGTGTGTCCAAGTTAAAGGAAACTGCAGGCTGTCATCCTCTAATGGATTTAGCACTCCACAAAAGTCAATAACATCAACAAAGCTCACCTTTGTGCATTCACGCAAAGCATAACATGTTTGGTGGACAAAATGAGACAAAGGAGTGGCATAAAACACGTCTTTCTGTGGCAGCATCGGAGAAAGTACATGTAAACAAACTACGGTGAGTTCAAGGACCGCCAAAATTAGTAAGACAAAACTAAATACTCCAATCAGTAAAACATGTTTAATACAAACAGTGGGATTTCTAACAATTAGGTGTCATGTTTGTCCTCCTACAGAAACCATAATAAAACAAAAAAATATGTTTTCTTTCATCTTTTTACATTTTCACAAATTTTTGGAAAAGCTCCAGGGAGCCAATAGGGCAGCACTAAAGAGCCACATGTGGCTCGAGAGCCGCAGGTTGCTGACCACCGAATTAACGTATTTAAAGTAAAAACAAGTTGCCTCTCTATTGAAGCTATTATCATATATGTCTGATTTATGACGCCAAAAGACTTCCAAAGTTTGCAATTAAATAGATATGATCAAAATAGTATCCATGTCACAGAGATTCCCGAGCCATTTTGAGAGATGAGGAAGCCAGTCACGTGACCACGTGACGTCACGCTCGGAACCAAAGATCCTTTCCCTATCAACAACAATGCTAAACAAGCAGACTTCATGAGAGCCAACAAACTATTACTTTTGGAAAAAAATATGTTCCAGGACAGTATATTTTTGAGCTAGAACACAAAGAGGATGAGCAATAAGTTGTAGAAGCCAAGTGATGGATGCAGTTTCATTGTGACACCAGCATCCCCAGCATTGCTAGGTGCTAAACATACAAACTAATAGTAACAAACCAGAATAAAAGAAACACTTACCGTATTTTTCGGAGTTTAAGTCGCTCCGGAGTATAAGTCGCGCCGGCCGAAAATGCATAATAAAGAAGGAAAAAAACATATATAAGTCGCACTGGAGTATAAGTCGCATTTTTTGGGGAAATTTATTTGATAAAACCCAACACCAAGAATAGACATTTGAAAGGCAATTTAAAATAAATAAAGAATAGTGAACAACAGGCTGAATAAGTGTACGTTATATGAGGCATAAATAACCAACTGAGAACGTGCCTGGTATGTTAACGTAACATATTATGGTAAGAGTCATTCAAATAACTATAACATATAGAACATGCTATACGTTTACCAAACAATCTGTCACTCCTAATCGCTAAATCCCATGAAATCTTATACGTCTAGTCTCTTACGTGAATGAGATAAATAATATTATTTGATATTTTACGGTAATGTGTTAATAATTTCACACATAAGTCGCTCCAGAGTATAAGTCGCACCCCCGGCCAAACTATGAAAAAAACTGTGACTTATAGTCCGAAAAATACGGTACTGACTGACGGGACGCTCCCATATATCCATTCAGATGAAGATTCAATCGTAATCCTCACGAAGGGTTGAAAAAAGTTCCCGTAGGAAGTGTCTTGTGGGGTCTGTTACACCATCTTGGGGGATGTGTAAGTCGACCAGCCTGTCGGTCCATGGCCAAACTTCTACTACCAGGTGAAAGCTGCATGAATTAAAATCTAGAATTTACTTTTAGCAAGTTTGACATGAAGCAGAAGCAGCCATCGACTCAGTGTGTCAACAGTAGCAGCGTAAGCTAGCATAAGCTCACTGCTATCGATGCGCCACTAAAATAGTCTGTCTGCGCCTATAATAACAATATCACTCATATTTGGTTAATTTTCAGGTCACGACATGTAAATGGAGTACTTGTTGGCGGTTTCAGGATGTTTTTAGAGAGAGTACAATGAGAGGACTCTCCATCTGTTGACTCAATTGTTAGCTATTTATTTACCATTTCAAATGCATAAAAAAGCCAAGTATATGTGTTATTGTCTTAAATAAGGATTGTGAGTGATAAACACCACATATCTTTCAATTTTTTTGCGAATTTTCAGTATTACTGATCTGATAAAATTGTCCGAGTGCAGAAGCGTTGCTACTGTGACGTCGATCTCTGAAAATAGCCGAAGGTATTCGGAGCGCAATATTCAAAATGGCTGACCGAGTTTGTGGCATTTTGTGATGTTTAGTGTTTTCACATACTTTGCGGATTGTAAATACAACTGTATATGGTTTACAGGATACAATGACACACACATAGGCATATAAGATCAACTTGTTGTTTCCACTCCACTGGTACTTTAACCCTTGTGTGGTGTTTGGGTCTGTGGGACCCGTTTTCATTTTTTATTAAAAGAAAAATAATACAATGAATTAATTTTTCAAACCAAGACTCACTGACTTTGGCTCATTTTCTGTGAAGAACATATATCAGAATACATATTTAATGACCACACGCCATACACCCCCCCCCCCCTACATATTGTTGTTACTCAGCCAGCGTTTGTGGGTCTGTTGGACCGCATTTTGTGGATTTTAATGCCTCACCATCAAACACTTTTATGTTAAAATACTGAACAGATGTTTATTGGTATAAGGTAAACATCTGTTCAGTATTTTAACATAAAACTGTTTGATGGTGAGGCATTAAAAGCTGCAAAATGTACATGTTGAGGCTTTCAATGCCACAAAATGCAACGAGTCCTTCAGACCCACAAACGCTGGCTGAGTAACAATATACACAAGGGTTAATGTAAAAGTACATTTAATTATTTAATAAGTTAATACATGGGTTTCCGTTAGCGGTGATGTCCCACAATCCTTCGCGGCAGCCTCCATCTTGTGTGTCATAACTTTGTCTATTCGCCTGCGGCAGTTTTCTACATATTTTTCGCACTTTTGCTTCGACAATGACTTTAACTTCGGGAAATTTGAAAGATGACGTGCAAGTTTCCTACAGACTTTGGGGTTTTCAAAGCCAGGCATTTACAGAAATTGAAGAATGAAGACGAATGGACTACTGATTTGAAATCTTAACCTGATTTGATTGATTGATTGATTGAGACTTTTATTAGTAGATTTCACAGTACAGTACATATTCCGTACAATTGACCACTAAATGGTAACACCTGAATAAGTTTTTGAACTTGTTTAAGTCGGGGTCCACGTTAATCAATTCATGGTATACATATATACTTCCAGCATAATTCAGTCATCACATAAGTTAATGGCTGTATTATGATATAAGTTACTATTACTATACATTGTCAACTATTTGGTGAACAAAGTAAGTGCCTATACTCTGGATGAGCTCAAGGGCTACAAGTCGCTCGAAGCGTACAATTACTTTGTGTGTGGATGGGTACAGGAAATTAAACTGGCTACAAAGGAAGATAAATGTGTGCTCACCGCTCGTGTTCGTCACTCACAGAGATCAACTGATCCATGTTTGGTGCCATGGGTCATATCAGAGAAGACCAGTCGTGTTTCATCAGGACACTGTACATGTATGGCAGGCATTGGTGAAATATGTTCACATGTTTCTGCATTGTTATTTGCAATTGAAGCCAGCGTGAAGATGCGCGACAGCACAACAGTTACACAAGAAAAACCCTACTGGCTACTTCCAGCTGCAGTCAAGAGAGTTGGGTACCTGATATAAATTTCACATTTGCCAAGACAATCTAAAGAAAGCTAGACAAGGCAGTTGTACCTGGAGATACACTAGCACCATTAAAACAGAGGAAGCTACCAGAGGTGCAAGAGGTGACACAAGATGGGCTGTCAGACTTTTAAAGATAATTAAAATCCAAAGGAAAAATTAAGCCTGTGCTGCGTTCTCTAATTCCAGGATATGCTGAAGACTATTGTCCAGCCGACTAATAAACACAATCAATCACATTATTATTAGCTCCTCTACCTGACTGGTTGTTTTTATATGTATTCTGTGCATAACAACCTTTATCATCGACAAGGAAAACAACATAATTCAAAGCACATTACCTGTTACAAAATGATCAGAGCAAACTTCACAGTTTGTTTTGCTGGATCGGGAGTAAATCCAGCTGGATTGATTCTAGCCGGCCACAGGTTGCGTCTTTCTGTCGACAGCCGCTCGGTTTCTTTCCCCTGCTTTACAATGACCTTAGGAATATCGTAGTACTTTGTGGTTCCTTGTCCTGAAGTCACGCGGTTTCTACAACCCCAGATGACGCATGTGTGACCCATTTCGCACAAAAATAACAATAGAGGCGTACTTGGTTGAAAGTGTTCGCTGAATTTCGACACGCAAGATGGCGGACAAGGGAATTCTGGGCCTGTGGTGACGTCATCGGAAACCTACATATTCATTATTTTATTATATAATCATTTAGTTAGCTATATAGTTTATTTCATGATACAATTATTTTCATGATTTAATCAATTATTTAATGATTTATTTAATTATTTCATGAACATGTGTATTAGCGCTTCATGAATGTATTTTATCTGTCCAACTCAGCCGTCAAAGTCAATGGGCGTGTCCTAACCCTGAATACGATGGAACTTGTATTAGAGAAGCAGTTATGTATTTAATTGAAATTATAACGAACTTCTAAATAAAGATGTGCCAATCTATCGGACACTAATATTAATCACATCCATTATGGAAAATGAACTAGATTTATTTTTTATCATGTAATATTATCACTGGAGGGTGATGGTAAACATATTAAACACTGAGAGAAAGCCAGGAGCAGGCATGTTAATACCTAATCCAGTGGTTCTCAAATGGGGGTACGCGTACCCCTGGGGGTACTTGAAGGTATGCCAAGGGGTACGTGAGATTTTTTTTAAATATTCTAAAAATAGCAACAATTCAAAAATCTTTTATAAATATAAATAAAAACCTATCTTTTTTTCCGAATAGTTCAAGAAAGACCACTACAATTAGCAATATTTTGCACTGTTATACAATTTAATAAATCAGAAACTGATGACATGGTGCTGTATTTTACTTCTTTATCTCTTTTTTTTCAACCAAAAATGCTTTGCTCTGATTAGCGGGTACTTGAATTTAAAAAAAATTCACAGGGGGTACATCACTGAAAAAAGGTTGAGAACCACTGACCTAATCCAACCGAGCTTTAAACAAAACCAAGAAATAAGTGCTTGGTAAAGTTTAAGAAGTGTAGACAGAATCAATCAATCAAAGTTTATTTGTATAGCCCTTAATCACAAATGTCTCAGAGGGCTGCACAAGCCACAACAACATCCTTGGCTCAGACATATGTCATTATACAAAGTTGTCATATCTCTCTCGTATTCTGCAATTTTAGAAAACGGAAATGCACCAAGTGTAGAATGTTTATGTCAAGACAAATGCTTGCTTTTCACCTCATGGAGTATGCATGGAGGCGTATTTTGCGGCCCTATTAGCTACCAATAATAGCACACCTAATGCAAAGACATTATTGAGGTGTTCCGATCTGATATTGATATCGAATATGGGTCCACTATCAGCAGAACAACAAGTTTGGTAGTATATGGTTTTGCATGTAAAATATGTGATGGGGTCTCCAATACAAGCAGTCCCATCTAAATGTTCTCTAATAAGCACACACGGTTGGTTTGTTCTTCTACTTTAGTTGAGTCATTTACAAAAGGTAAACATGGTAGGCTATAGGCTACTAGGAGCTAGCAGCTACACAACAGCTAAGCACACAATAACACACAAGATAGACATATGTAATAAGTGTTCTTAAGTGTCACAAAATTATAAATTATAGTTGCATAATACTTACACATCCAAAATCTCCAAGACAGAAGCTTATTAGAAATCCAGTAACAAACGAGTCAACAACATTCAATTGCTGCATTGTGAGCTTAACTTAATGAATTAGTAATTATCAATCGTTAATGTCTTAATATTGTCTTATCACTTTTTTTTCCTTTTTTTTTTACAGTAATGTTTTGAAAAGATTGTAACTCAAAATCGCAATAGGCTCTGCATTGCTACCTCACTGAGGTGGGCCAATGGTCAGCAAGGTAGTACAATAATCTCAGTTTGTTACTGACATCTAGTGTACATATACACAACATGTAATTGAAGTTGCATTTAAAAATGTATCAGTAAACCGTGTAGAATATGGCAATATATCGCCATATCGCATTACTGCAATGTATTCTGACTCAGGTATAGCAATACATGTCCTATCATAAAGTCCTGACCAATACCGAGCCCTACCTTTGCATATTATGTTGGAAGTGCCAATTATATTACATTCCTATCTTACATTGCAAATATGTTTCAGGTCACACATTAAACATTAGGTCAGTTACTGACATATACACATTAAAATGGCACTAACTGTCTCATCATATCAAAGGAAAGTATTTTTATGAAGTGATTTCCAACAACAGTAGCTATGTTTTCAAAGATAACTTTTGATCAAAAGGCTTCTCGGTGCATCCAAGGAACGACACAATGATACCAGCGTGCCCACTGAGCGTATAACCACCTTGGGTCCTATTAAGTTTATAGAGCTCTCATCGCTTTTATTTACTTTGTCTCTTTTAGCTTGTTCTTTTCCAAGACTTTTGATTTAATGAACTGCTTAATGTTGAGCCCGAGGCGAGTTTTCCCAAGGCAGTGTGTGCACTCATGGATTAAAAATGATATAAAACAGAATCCATCTTGACTGAGAACACTTGATTTTCTGAGAAAACCTGATAAACTTGTTATTGTAGATTATTCAATATTTGTTATTCTCTTCATTTGTAATACGAATTGAAGGAAAACAACCTGGTTGCTCAGGATATCTCCCTAAGAGACTAAGAGGTGGTTTGAGTATTTGAACGAAAAACTGAAAGGAAGAATGTTGTAGAAAATGGAGGACATGCGTGTTAAAGGTGTCATGTTATGCAAAACTACTTTTCCTTGTTCCGCCATTTTCATTTTCCCTAGCAACAGTTGTAGTCCCAATGAAAATATGTCTACAGTGCGACCTAATGATGGAAAATGTTCTGTTATTGTTTGTATTAACCAGCACAAACACAAACATTCTCATCCGAAGAAGTAAGAAAAGCCTTCTTACCATTTGTGTTTGGTGACAATATGCCTACTCGGAGTATCAAATGCAGGGCCCAGCAAGAACTGCAGCCAGACATGAAGCATAGAGCTTAGCTAAGAAATCCGCCACGGTCTGATGGTAATTGTATTGAAGGATTTACGCAAAACTACATTTAATCACGGAAACAGTTCACTCATTTGATGACAGCGGTGGATACAAGAAATCAGTCCAATAATAGAAGATTGACAAATTAATGATACATTAGCATGTAGCACTACTTGTAGGGGCGATAAACAGGCTAAACATAGTCAATGTTAGGCATACCACTGTTACATAATAACAATGTTACTTATGCTGTTTTACTATAAATGAGTAATCTAATCAATGACTGTACAATACAACCCTGTTATCGATATGTTTGGTGTAACGTAGCATGCTCCTTTTGATGTGTGAATGTTGTCTATCTCTGTTGGCCCTGTTATGAGGTGGCGACTTGTCTAGGGTGTACCCCGCCTTTCGCCCAAATGCAGCTGGGATAGGCTCCAGCCATCCCTGCGACCCCGAGAGGGACAAGCGGTAGAAAATGGATGGATGGATGTACGTCAACAAAACGTCCATGTAACATCCAGCCCCACACTCCAAACGGAACTTGATATCATATAGGAAGAAACAACATTACACGGCAAACTAAACACACACCCTGTAAGTACAACTACTACAAGGGAATAATGATCACCAATTTAATGAAGTGATAACTCTGGGCTCTGTACCGAGGATGTCGTTGTGGCTTGTGCAGCCCTTTGAGACACTTGTGATTTAGGGCTATATTAATAAACATTGATTGATTGATTGATTGATAACTACGTAATCCTACAACACCCTGTTTGTGGACAATAAACACAGAGACACCGAAGCACATCCAATCTCTTTCACCAGAAGTAACACAATTCAGTGGGCCACCTACTCAGTGGCCTGGTGGTTAGAGTGTCCGCCCTGAGATCGGTAGGTTGTGAGTTCAAACCCCGGCCGAGTCATACTAAAGACCCATTACCTCCCTGCTTGGCACTCAGCATCAAGGGTTAGAATTGGGGGTTAAATCACCAAAAATGATTCCCGGGCGCGGAACAGCTGCTGCTCACTGCTCCCCTCACCTCCCAGGGGGTGAACAAGGGGATGGGTCAAATGCAGAGGACAAATTTCACCACATCTAGTGCGTGTGTGACAATCATTGGTACTTTGACTTTAACTTTAAAACAATGCAATAGAGCTGTCGTCATTTGCCGCAAAACTGACGATGCTTAGTAACAAACACAGCTGAGTTAACGCTGCTCTGAACTCTTGCTGACATCACACATCACTTGGTAACAGGGACCACCATTTAATGGCACACACTCAAACACTCTTATTTTCCCTCGGAATAAATGACTTTTATTAAAGCGTAATTCCGTTAGTAATTCAATTATTTTTGGGATGGAAGCAAGTATATATATATATATATATATATATATATTATTTGTTTTATTTTATTTTTTTTAATTATTTGCCTGAACCTGTATTTTATTCTGTTGTGGTGATGGATAAAGGTATTCACCATGCAGGATTTCAGTTAACTACAGATAGGAAATGTTGGCGCTGTTATCACCGCAACAATTAAGTTGACCAACTTTTAGCAAACAACTTTTTGATGCACTTCATTTTCAAGTCCTGCCTCATCAACAACACATATTCACGTTGGTGAGGTACTGGCATGCATATTTATGCTAACAAGACTGCTACCCGCTGACAAAGGCTCTTTTTCAAAGAGAAAGTTGTTTGAAGTTGGTTTGTCAAACTAAATTGTTGCACAAATCATAATATGATCAGCTTTAAAGTTAAAGTTAAAGTACCACTGATAGTCACACACACTAGGTGTGGTGAGATTACCCTGTGCATTTGACCCATCCCCTTGTTCCACCCCCTGGGAGGTGAGGGGAGCAGTGAGCAGCAGCAGTGGCCACGCTCGGGAATCATTTTGGTGATTTAACCCCCAATTCCAACCATTGATGCTGAGTGCCAAGCAAGGAGGTAATGGGTCCCATTTTTATAGTCTTTGGTATGACTCGGCCGGGGTTTGAACTCATCTAACCACAAGGCCACTTAAATAGCGATGTAATGTTTAGATTTCCCACAACTGGAAGAAGAAACAGTTTGCCAGGACGTGCATGCTGCAGAATTGGTGGTCATGTCTGCAGGTGTGTGTGAAAGACAACGCTGTAATATGAAAGTGAGCCTTTTTAAACACTCCGGAGTGGAAAAAAAACATGCTTAAACTCAAAGCGGAACTTTGTCCCAAGATGCTTTCAAAAACTCCTATTAGAGAAGTTTCCCCAATTATACTCCCGTGTACTGACACATATTCCTGTCCTCTTAGAGATACTGCAGCCTCCCTCAGTGAATAGCTTGTGGCTGATAAATAATCTCCATTTGGTCCAGGGCAGCTCACAAGCCATGTCTTCCACACTTCTGTCCTCCAGCTTCCGTCACATTCTACCGCCCTCCTGTTTTCTCTCCAGGCGCTGACATTTCAGAGCGGTGCCTTTCCACCGGCCTCCCAGGCCAGCAGCTCCCCCCCGGGAGCTATAATGGACTCTGTGTTAATTGCCTGTTGAAGGACAGAGGCAGTTGTGCACAGCCTGATTGCAGACTCCCATGAGAGTCCAGCTGTCTGTCCATATGATTGTTGCTCCAATGCAGCACGGCCGAAGAATGACGAATTGTCCTACATTTGTAGTTTGTCACTGAGTACGCAATAAACATAAATTACTCGTCCGTGACGCGTAGAAAAGGTCATTCTTCGGTCTTCTGTCTTTACTGGGAGGAATTAGGAGGTGGACGAATGTCTGAAAATGTCTCAGCAACTACCAGCCTTTCGGTCGCTCCAGTATTCCCGAGCTTTTTTAAATTGTTGTGGCCTAAAATGCCTGAATTTGCAGCAGCTTTTTCAAAAATATACCGTATTTTCCAGACTATAAGGCGCACTTAAAATCTTTTTTTTCTCTTAAAACTCGGCAATGTGCCTTATAACCCGGGGCGCCTAATCTACGGAATAATTTTGCTTTTGCTTAACGACCTCAAAGCTATTTTATTTGGTACATGGTGTAATGATAAGTGTGACCAGTGGATGAAAGTCAAACATAAGAGATACGTGTAGACTGCACTATGACTCAAGTAAACAACACCAACATTGTATATGATCCATTGAAAATATAGAACATTACACACGGCGCTCAAAAATCTATCAAGATGTTTTAGTATGACTTTGGTAAGCTATGAAGCCGCATCGCTTGATGGATTGTACTGTGCTTCAACATAGGAGTATTATTATGGTGTGTGTATAAGGTAAGACATATTATCTGGCGTTTTGTTTCATAATGTTATGCAAAATAAACTTTTCTTACCTTCTGGTACCTGCTGATCTGTATTTGGGATCTGCATGAGTCCTGAAAAATTGTGCATGCCCACCTTTGTAGTCTGTGCCGACACCGTAGTCGATAAGCTTCTTCTTTTTCTCTATCTTCTTGTTATGGGACATTCATCCTCCGCTGTTGCCATTTATAATATAAAGTAGTGTAAAGTTCTTACTTATATCCATCCATCCATTTTCTACCGCTTGTCTCTTTTGGGGTTGCGGGGGGTGCTGGAGCTTATCTCAGCTGCATTCGGGCGGAAGGCGGGGCACACCCTGGACAAGTCGCTACCTCATCGCAGGGCCAAATAAATATATATGACTATTTTTAGAATGAACCAAAAAACAATGATGGCAAATGTATGAATGAAACTGGACAGAAATAAATAGGCGGAATAATAGAACCATGGCAACTACTATGTCAGAGCTAAACATGGACCTTATAAACGTTTGATGGTTTCTTACCCGAGTATTTTATAGTGCAATAAAAAGCATTAGCATGACTTACCTCCAACATTATACCCCAAACTTATATCTGTCAGTAAACTCACTATGAAAGAGCTAAATCATACTGGTGTAGTGAGTTTACATAATTCACCCAAGGGGCTTTAGTCATTAGAGAGTTCCGTTCGGACGGTTTTTCACAGGACACATTTCCGTCGTTATTGCACTAGTGAGCCACGGATGAGGAGATGCTGCTCCGTTATTGATTTAAGTAATGTCTGAATGTCATTAAAACAGTTAGCGCCATCTTTTGACACTTCTTCCACCCCCGTCCTTGCACGCTACACCGCTACAATAAAGGTGACGGGTAGAAGACGCTGCAGAAGGTGAGCCACGTAAATAAGACCGCCCACAAAACGGCGCATCCTGAAGCGACTGTCAGAAAGTGGCTTGAAGATGATCTGTAAAACATAATCTATGCAACATTTTGACCAAATAACCACCATTACATGTTATGTGGATCACGAGGAAGTGTTTTCAATTCAGAAAAAAAACAAATACCGTATTTTTCGGATTATAACTCGCTCGGGAGTATAAGTCGCACCGGCCGAAAATGCATAATAAAGAAGGAAAAAACATATATAAGTCGCACTGGAGTATAAGTCACATTTTTTGGGGAAATGTATTTGATAAAATCCAACACCAAGAATATACATTTGAAAGGCAATTTAAAGAAATAAAGAATAGTGAACAACAGGCTCAATAAATGTACATTATATGACGTATAAATAACCAACTGAGAACGTGCCTGGTATGTTAACGTAACATATTATGGTAAGAGTCATGCAAATAACTATAACATATAGAACATGCTATACGTTTACCAAACAATCTGTCACTCCTAATCGCTAAATCCGTTGACGTTGACATGTGGGTGTGACGATTGCTGATATACGCCTAGTCTCTTACGTGAATGAGATAAATAATATTATTTGATATTTTACGGTAATGTGTTAATGATTTCACACATAAATCGCTCCAGAGTATAAATCGCACCCCCGGCCAAACTATGAAAAAAACTGTGACTTATAATCCAAAAAATATGGTAATATGACTCCTTTAATGTGCCCTATAATGCGGTGCGCCTTATATATGAAAAAAGATAAACAATAGACCATTCATCGGCATTGCACCTTATAATCCGGTGCGCCCTATTGTCCGGAAAATACGGTACCTAAAAAGTTGTGATGTTTTGAGGCATATTTTTTTCAACTTGTGATTGTATTAATTTGTTCTCAAAAATTACTAAATTAAAACAAAAAATGCAAAACAAATTAATTAATGTGTTACTTTTTTTATACCACACATACTTAAAAGTAGATGGCAGTAAAAGCACATACTCGAGGTCATTGTCAAATACCTGTACTATTTTAATTCATTTGAACTAGTAATAGTAATAATTAGTTATAATTACGGAATGAAACATCACCAAAACCTTCCCTATTGTCCGCTGTCTGCTCTGTCGTCCACAAGTTGCAGACAATCTATGTGTAGGTTTTACGCATAAATGTGTTTGTCCATATTAAACATTTATGTTCCAAGACATTCACCCCGCACGTTAAAAGCATCTGTTAACGCGGTATTTTTTGTTGGTAAACTAGACTCAATGAGGGATTATCATCACACTTCAACTTCTCTAACATGTAAATGCTGCCTCATTGCTAGATCGGCATTGCAAATGTAGATATGTTCTCAATTGACTTACCCTGAATAAATAAATACATACATACGTGTAAACTAGGAAGTAAATGTTTATATACTGTATTAAACAGAAATCTGAGCGCTGTAGACAGGAACAGGAAGTAGGTCTGAGCTATACGGGAGAAAGACACTCATGCTGTTTGATAACTAAAATTTGACATATTGTTACATGTTGCTGTTCCTGCTAAGTTTTGATTAGACAGATGACGTGCATGTTTGAGTGCTGCTCAGAGACAAATTTCATTGGTAAAACATTATGCTGATTGGCCAAAATGTGTGGGGAAGTTGCAGGCTTTGGACAAAGTTGTATGGCATAATTCACTGGGGTTGGTTAAATTTTCGTAATTTATATAGTCGTAAATATTTGATACAAAATGTATGCTGTGTTCATATTTTTGGTATCTGAAACAGATTAATTAGATTTGCATTATTTTCTGCCGGAAGCATTGCTTCGGTTTGCGTACTGTTTGGTCTTTAGAAGTATTGTTGATTATATTCTGTGTGAGAAGGCTATGAGGTTAACTCCTTCAGCTACAATTTGATGCTAAATTTGAACTCAAACTCATGTTTATGTGTAAATCATTCAACTGTTTCTCAGCATATATCGTGAAAATACAGTTCCAGGAACGGACTGTTGACGAAATTTAACCACCATGAAAATATGAACCACTCTTTCTCCCTTCTTCTTAGTGTAAGGCCCATGGCTGGACCTTGATCTCACCAGTTTAAAGTTAAAAGTTGTCCTTGCGGCCAGAGAGTGATTCCTGTGAGATAAGGACCTTTTTTCACCCCCCCCCCACTTTTTTTTTCTTCTTTTTTTTATTTTTATATCTGTTCTGTCACGGTGAGGCTGATTCGCATAAACCGCATTCCTCCAGGCAGAGCAGGCAAGGAGACGAACATGCTGAGAATTTATTCTGACATCTTGTCTATTTCCAACGAGCTGTCAATGTAGAACTTCTCAAATGTTCTGTGAACTTGATATTCACCCTGACACCCAACATTTTTTGGCAATGGTCAGCAGGCAAATGTTAGCTAATGTCAAAGTATGTCCTTGTTCCCATCTAGAGGTTGTATCAACTTCTTATAGCAAATTAT
>NC_084556.2:45687500-45717500 GCF_033978685.3 Nerophis lumbriciformis
CACACATTTGCATACCTGGAAATGAGACTCAGAAGATTGATTGATTGATTGAAACTTTTATTAGTAGATTGCACAGTACAGTACATATTCTGTACAATTGACCACTAAATGGTAACACCCCAATAAGTTTTTCAACTTGTTTAAGTCGGGGTCCACGTTAATCAATTCATGGTAAAAGAAGTGTAAGAAAACACAATATAACAATTGGAAAACACAGCTGTCATGATCAGCTTACTGTTAAATGAAAAAAAACATGTTTTTATAATGAAACAATGTATTAGCACATGAACATAATAATAATATAATAAATTCATACATGTACATACATACATACATATGCACAAATACAGAAAATTAATACCTTTGAGTACCAATACAGCGGGTCCAAGAAGGCACTGCTGTAGTGGCTGCTGGTTGCAGGAGTTATGTGCGCTTTTGTGTCCTCCTTTGTGTTCTTGAAGTTTCCCCTCCTGTTTTCATGTGTTTCTTGCCTTTTGGTTCGGCCTCTTCAGGACTGCGCAATGAGCGATGGTACTTTTGTGTGCGTGTGTGTGTGTGTGTGTGTGTGTGTGTGTACACAGATTGTCACAACATTAAGACGCGCTGCAACTCGTAGATATCACAAATTGTTGGGCACAGAACAGCTTTGTTTCAAAAAGAGAGGTAAAACTAAAGTAGCGAACAGAAGGAAACATGTATCAATAAATAACGTGACAACGTCAGACAAGCAAAAATGCATAGAGCCTTGTTTGTTCACAGTGGAAGTCACTGCTTTTTCATCTTCCATTTACGTTATTGGTATGTACTACGCATGACAAAACAAAGTATCCCGATTTAAGGTGTGATGCAGGAAAATGCACGTCATAATCTGAACCCTTTTTTTTGTGTTCCATGAACACAGTAACATTCTAATCCGAATTGTTATCAGATTAATTAGTTTTTGGCCATTTACACGTACCAATTGTGAGGGTCTCTTGCAGGTGCCCCTATTTTATTTCACCTGAAAACTGACTATTTAAAATACTTGGAAGTTTAACGGGCTTCAACTCACCCAATGCAGGATTTGTCTGATCTGACCATCATTGTCACATAGTGATGTATACTGAAAGGTAGATGAATGTGCATATGAGAGCAGCTTGCAAGTCTTTCATTTGAAAACATTTTATTGTAATTCATATACCAGTAAATGTATTGCGAAAATTTGTTTTAATGGAGGATCAAGTCTGAATTGAATCATCACTCAAAAAATTGGAATCAGATCAAATTGTGAGTTGTAAGATTCACATCCCGAGCAAGCGTTTAACTTGGAGAGTGGACTTCTACGGTATCTCCTTCCAGCTGCTTTTCTGTCAACCACACCATCATCAGCTTCTATATTTTCATGAATAGATATTATTTAACGTCATTGGCTGGCATTATGGACTCCGTCTGCTTCAGTATGGTGCAGACTAGCAGTCCTACCCCCCAACTGCTTCACCAACATCACCATGGAGGCAAGAATAGGTAACTTTTAGAAGTTAGCAAGCTACACGTGCTGTCATGTTTTTGATGATTTATTTCTTTAATTCAATGAATACCATCCACTTCTTCTTCTCAGCACTTTCTTCCTTCCCATGCTTGGAAAAACAAAGTTATGTCCATCTCTAGTTTAAAGCTAATGCTAGCGAGTAAGATTGGATGTTTCGGTTGGATTTTAAAGAATATGCAAACTCCACAGAGAAATAATAAAATGGAGATAATCTCTGCTCTCTTTAGTTTTGGATATTTTTCTATTGTCAGTGGTAGACTTGCAGGACATGAAGTACACAATAAAGATTTACCGTATTTTCCGGACCATAGGGCGCACCGGATTATAAGGTGCACTGCCGATGAATGGTCTATTTTTTATTTATTTTCATATATAAGGTTCATATTATAGGGCGCATTAAAGGAGTCATTTTTTTTTTTTTTTTTTTCTAAATTAAAAACACTTCCTTGTGGTCTACATAACATGTAATGGTGGTTCTTTGGTCAAAATGTTGCATTGATTATGTTTTACAGACTATCTTCAAGCCGCTTTCTGACAGTCGCTTCAGGATGCGCCGTTTTGTGGGCAGCGTCTTCTCCAAGTCATGTTTGTTGTAGCTATGTAGCATGCAAGGACGGGAGTGGAAGAAGTGGAGCTAACTGTTTTAATGACATTCAGACTTTACTTAAATCAATAACGGACCAGCATCTCCTCGTCCGTGGCTCACTAGTGCAATAACGCCGGAAATGTGTCCCGTGAAAAACTAAAGTTCCTTGGTGAATAATTTAAACTCACTACACCGGTATGTTTTAGCGCTGTCATGGCAGATATAAATAAGACATTTACACTACTTTATATTAGAAATGGCAGCAGCGGAGGATGAGTGTTCCATAACAAGAAGATAGAGAAAAAGAAGAAGCTTATCGACTAGGTGGTCGCCACGGACTACAAATGCACAATTTTTCAGGACCTACGCAGATCCCAAATACAGATCAGCAGGTACCACAAGGTTAGAAAAGTTGCTTTTGCATAATATTGCGAAACAAAATGCCAGATTATATGTCTTACCTTATACACACACCATAATAATACTCATATGTTGAAGCACAGTACAATCCATCAAGCGGTGCGGCTTCATAGCTTACCAAAGTCGTACTAAAAAATGTTGATAGATTTTTGAGCGCCGTGTGTAATGTTCTATATTTTCAATGGAACATATAAAATATTGGTGTTGTTTACTTGAGTCATATTGCAGTTGACACCTATCTCTTGTGTGTGTGTTACTGCCATTATATTTCAGTCTACAAGTATCTCTCTCTGCCATCTACTGGTCGCACTTATCATTACACCATGTACCAAATAAAATAGCTTCGAGGTCGGTAAGCAAAGCCAGAATTATTCCTTACATTAGGCACACCGGGTTATAAGGCGCACTGTCGAGTTTTGAGAAAAAAAAGGATTGTAAGTGCGCCTTATAGTCCGGAAAACACGGTACTTCTTTGTTTGAATAGACACATCGGCACTACATTAAACTCCACCACTTAGACCAGCGGCTTAAATCCAGCCTGAGAGAGGCAGACCCTGCTTGCTCTTTAAATGCGTTCTCATTCCCCCGAGAGCTTGGAACATTTCATGTGGTAATTAAAATTTGTAGGTCATGTCTCTTATGACACATTTTTTCTACAGATTCAAGGGTATAGCTGCTTTTTCAACCAGAAAGGATGAAAGCTGACATTTTCCCCACATTCTGTAAAGTGCAAGTGGTTTTACTAACAAGTTGGGGTTTTAAAAACTACACCATGAAAACATTAAGCTTTTAAATGTATGGTTGAACTTTCAACTGCAATTGCCTGTGTGCTGTTGGCTGGAATGTATGAAACATTGCTCCATGGTTATATAGATCTGAGGGTGGGATATATTTTGACTGAGGGTACTTGACCCACAATCCCTTTGAGGGAACTACACAAGCATCACATCATTGTATACTGATGTGTGTGTGGAATTTATGAGGCATGTTTTCTTCATACTCTCATGTGGTTCCTATTACTTGGCGCAGCCTTGTAATCTACGGTCGTTTCAACAAAGCCTTTAATCCATCTATTTGTAGTCCTTTTAATTGCGTGTCAGCTGACTTGATCGTTTTCCCTGCTAATCTTTGATGTAAAGCCAAAGATTCTGCAAACTGCAAGAGCTGTTCCTAATTTTCCGTGATTTATGTTGGGTTTTTGCTGGAAGCTGTAGAAGCAAACCAGTGCAAAGAGTTTCCCTCTGGCTGTATTTGAAGGTTGGGGTTCAGTGGCTCTGTCCAACCCAGTCGGTGTGGGGAAAACATCTAAACTTCATAGAAAACATCTGGGCCCATCGTGTTCATCAGCCACTGATGCAAACTTCAATCAAATCATCAATCAAAGTTTATTTATATAGCCCAAAATTACAAGTGTCTCAAAGGGCTGCACAAGCCACAACGGCATTCTCGGCTCAGATCCAACATCAGGGCAAGGAAAAACTCAACCCAATGGGCTACAATGAGAAACCTTTGAGGGGACCGCAGATGTGGGGACCATTTGCACTTTAAAGGCCTACTGAAATGCGATTTTCTTATTTAAACGGGGATAGCAGGTCCATTCTATGTGTCATACTTGATCATTTTGCGATATTGCCATATTTTTGCTGAAAGGATTTAGTAGAGAACATCGACGATAAAGTTTGCAACTTTTGGTCGCTGATAAAAAAGCCTTGCCTGTACCGGAAGTAGCAGAGGAGTAGCGTGACGTCACAGGTTGTGGAGCTCCTCACATCCGCACATTGTTTACTATCATGGCCACCAGCAGCGAGAGCGATTCGAACCGAGAAAGCCACGATTTCCCCATTAATTTGAGCGAGGATGAAAGATTTGTGGATGAGGAATGTGAGAGTGAAGGACTAGAGGGCAGTGGGAGCGATTCAGATAGGGAAGATGCTGTGAGAGGCGGGTGGGACCTGATATTCAGCTGGGAATGACTAAAACAGTAAATAAACACAAGACATATATATACTCTATTAGCCACAACACAACCAGGCTTATATTTAATATGCCACAAATGAATCCCGCATAACAAACACCTCCCCCCTCCCGTCCATATAACCCGCCAATACAACTCAAACACCTGCACAACACACTCAGTCTCACAGCCCAAAGTACCGTTCACCTCCCCAAAGTTCATACAGCACATATACAGTATTTCCCTAAAGTCCCCAAAGTTACGTACGTGACATGCACATAGCGGCACGCACCTACGGGCAAGCGATCAAATGTTTGGAAGCCGCAGCTGCATGCGTACTCACGGTACCGTGTCTACGTATCCAACTCAAAGTCCTCCTGGTAAGAGTCTCTGTTATCCCAGTTCTCCACAGGCCAATGGTAAAGCTTGACTGTCATCTTTCGGGAATGTAAACAATGAAACACCGGCTGTGTTTTTGTTGCTGCACCCGCCCGCAATACACCGCTTCCCACCTACAGCTTTCTTCTTTGCTGTCTCCATTGTTCATTGAACGAATTGCAAAAGATTCACCAACACAGATGTCCAGAATACTGTGGAATTTTGCGATGAAAACAGACGACTTAATAGCTGGCCACCATGATGTCCTAAAATGTCCTCTACAATCCGTGACGTCACGTGCCGGCGTCATCATACCGAGACGTTTTCAGCAGGATATTTTGCGCAAAATTTAAAATTGCACTTTAGTAAGCTAACCCGGCCGTATTGGCATGTGTTGCAATATTAAGATTTCATCATTGATATATAAACTATCAGACTGCGTGGTCGGTAGTAGTGGGTTTCAGTAGGCCTTTAATTTCACTGACAGTTTAGTTAAACATATTCATTATTCATTTTGTTAATTTGTTTTAGCATTACATAATTATATGTAAACATTTTTTTTGTCAGTTATTTATGAGTCCTTTCTTATGCATTATATCCATCCATCCATTTCTACCACTTGTCCCTGTTGGGGTCGCGGTGGGTGCTGGAGCCTATCTCCAACATTTTATATGTTCCTTGAAAATATAGAACATTACACACGGCGCTCAATAATCTATCAAAATGTTTTAGTTCGATTTTGGTAAGCGATGAAGCCGCACAACTTGATGGATTGTACTGTGAGTATTATTATGGTGTGTGTTAGGGATGTCCCGATCCAGGTTTTTGCACTTCCGATCCGATACCGATATTGATATTGTTTTTGCATTTCCGATCCGATACCGATACTGACCGATACCGATACTGACCGATACTGGCCTATCCGAGCATGTATTAAAGTTTAAAGTTATTTAGCCTACTTAGTTGTCAGAATCATGTTGAAAAGGGTTTTAGTACTCTTGATAACAACTAGCCAGCTGAATTAGGGGAGTTTGAATAATACACAATGGTTGGTAACAAGAAACTGACCTGTTTATTCAAGGATAAACACAAAATAGACAAAATTATACATGACAAACAGAAATGGCGTAATTGAACTAGGGCTGGGCGATATGGCCTTTTTTTAATATTGCGATATTTTAAGGCCATATTGCGATACACAATATATATCTCGATATTTTGCCTTAGCCTTGAATGAACACTTGATGCATATAAACACAGCAGTATGATGATTCTATGTGTTTTGATTGATTGATTGATTGAGACTTTTATTAGTAGGTTGCACAGTGAAGTACATATTCCGTACAATTGACCACTAAATGGTAACACCCCAATAAGTTTTTCAACTTGTTTAAGTCGGGGTCCACTTAAATTGATTCATGATACAGATATATACTATCAGATATATACTATCATCATAATACAGTCATCACACAAGATAATCACATTGAATTATTTACATTATTTATAATCCAGGGTGTGGAGGGGGGCGCCGGATGTAAGTGTCCAAAAGACAGCCAAAAGAGTTTGATATGAGAATAAATCTAAAGTTAAAATATAGGGTAGAAATGCACCCATTTGCAGGAAATGTATTCTTGATTTTCAAAATGTTCTTTCAAGGCTTGCATGTCTACATTAAAACATTCTTCTTCATACTGCAATAATATATGCTACTTTTAAACTTTCATGCAGAGAAGGAAATCACAACTAAATAGATCACTAATTTTTTCATACGGTGTTGATGTGGAAATTTTGATGGTGTGGAGTCTGGGCGTGTGGCACCGAATGGAGATCGTCTCGACAGACGTCACAATATTTGAACAATGATGACGAAAACTGTTTTCTCTGTCGTGTCCGTGTGTCGAAAATTGTTATGCGCTTATTTTTTATTTGATTTTGTGCGTGGCATAGATTTGCTATGCGCAGAGGACGCTTGAGCAGGCGCGCACCTTAGCGGCTGCGCTAGCATCACAGCTAACGTTAGCCATGCCGCTACCTCGCTCTCTGCTGGGAGAGGACGTATACGTATGTGACGTATGACGTGACAGTATGTGACGTGTGTAAGAAGGTGCGCTCGCTGTCTGTGAGAGGGAGACACAGGAAAGTGTGAGAAGAGCCTGTCGTGTAATGCCAGCAGCTAAAAGCAACTGCGTGAGAATTGTGGATGTGTTGAAGGTGTGCTGGAAAATGCGGAACGGAAATTACGGAGCAGCAGAAAAGTGGAATGTATTATTTAAATAGGTGCGTTGGAAAACACGGACCGGAGTTTTTTTTTAAACTGGATCTGGATCTGCATTTTCCCATGCCTTGCCGATACGCCATTTTTGGCAAATATCGGCAGCCGATCCGATCCAAATATCGGATCGGGACATCCCTAGTGTGTGTATAAGGTAAGACATATTATATGCCGTTTTGTTTCGCAATATTATGCAAAAGCAACTTTTCTTATCTTCTGGTACCTGCTGATCTGTATTTCGGATCCGCATGAATTTTGAAAAATTGCACGAGTCCGCTTTTGTAGTCTGTGGTGACACCGTAGTCGATAAGCTTCTTCTTTTTCTCTATCTTCTTGGTATGGGACATTCATCCTCCTCCTAACTTATATTTGTCAGTAAACTCGCCATGAAAGCGCTAAAACATACCGATGTAGTGAGTTTACATTATTCACCTAAGGAACTTTAGTTATTAGAGAGTTCCGGTCGGACGTTTTTTTTACGGGACACATTTCCGGCCTTGTTGTTGTTTCCGGATGAGGAGATGCTGCTCCGTTATTGATTTAAGTAAAGTCTGTATGTCGTTAAAATAGTTAGTTCTATCTTTTGACACTTCTTCCACACCCGTCCTTCCACGCGACACCGCTACAACAAAGATGACGGGGAGTAGACGCTGTCGAAGGTGAATCACGAAAATAAGACCGCCCACAAAACGGCGCATCCGGAAGCAACTGTCAGAAAGCGGCTTGAAGATGATCTGTAAAACATAATCCATGCAACAATTTGACCTAAGAACCACCATTACATGTTATGTAGACCACAAGGAATAATTATAATATGACTCCTTTTAATGCGCCCTATAATCCAGTGCTCCTTATATATGAAAAAAGATTTTAAAAAAGACCATTAATCAGCAGTGCGCCTTATCGTCGGGTGTGCCCTATGGTCCGGGAAATACGGTAATGTGTTGAATAATACACGGTTTCATATCACTTGACAAGGTTGTAAACTATAAGTAGGTTTTATCGTATTATTGAATACCATTATAATCAAGAATAAGATTACTACTTGCGTGTTCATTTTCGAATGGGCTCAGGGCTCCTCTGTAGTGGAAAAGTTGGGCCCCATTGTCAAAAAGGTTAAAAAAACTCCGGCTGTAGGTCGTCACGTCGATCTCAAAGTAGCTAGTTCTGTTTTTTGAGTTTAGTTAACTGTTTGTTGCATTGAGTCCAGTAAAACTTGAAGTGGCAGTTTCTTTGATCAATAAGGATATGTCTTCTTAGATTGAGGTCCTCTGTTCAGCAAATTCTGTCCACAATTGACTGATGACAAACCAGGATCTTCTGAGCTTTCCGCCATCAAAGTGCGGCTAGCTGTAAACGAAGCTCGCCTGGCCACGGCACATGAGGCTTGTGTCTTGGCAGTATCCGATGTTTTAGTGCTTTCCAAGTTACTCATTCTGTGCAAGTAGTGTGAAGCACAAATACCAACGTCAGCACAGGTATAGCAGAGTTAAATACATATGACGGAAAAAGAAAGTGAACCGGGAGCCTTCCCAAACAAATACTCTCTCTATGTGACCCCATAAGTCTACCAGATCTTTTGTATCTGATGTAATTGCCTTTACAGTTGTCCCTGGTTTATCACGGCTAATTGGTTCCAGGCCTGACCTGGAACCAATCCGTGATGTAGGATCATTACTATATCATATATATTAATAGTTTAAAGGGGATCTGCACTTTTTTGGAATTTTGCCTGTCGTTCACAATCATTATGAAAGACATAAGGACAGATGGATTATTTTTTTATGCATTCTAAATATTAAATAAACATGAATACAAGTCAGCTTACAGCGGACCCAATGGGAGCTCCACTATTCTGCCTATAAAATCAAATAAATAACCATTCAAAAAGCGCCAACAATACTACATTTTTATTTTGTGACTTGAAAATTAACCAAGTATTAGTAATATTGTTATTATACGCTCTAACAAAGACTAACTGAGCGGCGCCGTGATCACTTCCATGTCTCCCCATGTTTACATCGAGTGACCTGCTGTTTCCTCGCTTCCCTGCACTTGGTAAGTTTATTGTAGATCATAAATCATGCCTTTCACTTGAAAAAAAGATGACTGAGGATATAGTCTGACAAGTTGGGACACTTCGACAGCCATTTAGGACCTGGAACTGGCGAGAACAACACGAACAGCGCTTGTTCCCGTGGTTCCCCCACCCTGTTTCTTCGCAAGCATTTATATAGGAACGTCCTCGCAGTCAGCATCCTAATGACAGCAGACCTTGTACAGAAAGTGATGTTTTTTATTATGTTTGTTGGCTCTCATGAAGTCTGCAGTGAGCAGAAATCAGTGATGAAGAAAAAAAATAAGCTAACGTCCTGATGCGTTTTTTTAAATTAATGCGCCACGTATGCTTAAAATGATCAAAATACATCAATGTTTAATATTATTATAAATGTGACCGTTACTACATTACATATATACTTACATCATACATATAAAACCTCAATGGAGGTGTTCGGATATTTGTTTAGGGGCTCTACAGGCAGAATTGAACGGCTCCAGTTGGCTCCATTGTAAGGGGACATTTGAACAAATGTATTTAATACTTAGAATGCATTTATTAAAAAATCCATCCGTCGTCATGTCTTTCATAATGATTGTGAACGATAGGCAAACGTTCCCCTTTAACTATAAAAAAGCTTTTCACGACCTTATAAATATGTTGTTTTATTAAACATAATTAGAGCCCTCTAAACATGAAACAACACCCATAGTCACCTTGACACTTGTTTCACCGCTGTGAAGTACAGTGTTTTATACTGTAAATTACAGTACCCGGAGGATCTCCCAAGCGTCATTGATATGGCCGTCACCCAGCTACTACATACAAATACTTCATCACATCCTGGGTAATTCCTCTGAGTTAAAGGCGTACTGAAATGCGATTTTCTTATTTAAAAGGGGATAGCAGGTCCATTCTATGTGTCATACTTGATCATTTCACAATATTGCCATATTTTTCCTGAAAGAATTTAGTAGAGAACATCAATGATAAAGTTCGCAACTTTTGGTCGCTGATAAAAAAGCCTTGCCTGTACCGGAAGTAGCAGACGATATGCGCGTGATGTCACAGGTTGTGGAGCTCCTCACATCCGCACATTGTTTACAATCATGGCCACCAGCAGCGAGAGCGATTCGGAACGAGAAAGCGACGATTTCCCCATTAATTTGAGCGAGGATGAAAGATTTGTGGATGAGGAAAGTGAGAGTGAAGGACTAGAGGGCAGTGGGAGCGATTCAGATAGGGAAGATGCTGTGAGAGGCGGGTGGGACCTGATATTCACCTGAGATTGACTAAAACAGTAAATAAACACAAGACATATATATACTCTATTAGCCACAACACAACCAGCCTTATATTTAATATGCTACAAATTAATCCCGCATAACAAATACCTCCCCCCTCCCGTCCATATAACCCGCCAATACAACTCAAACACCTGCACAACACACTCAATGCCACAGCCCAAAGTACTGTTCACCTCCCCAAAGTTTATACAGAACATATATTTCCCCAAAGTCCCCAAAGTTACATACGTGACATGCACATAGCGGCACGCACGTAAGGGCAAACGATCAAATGTTTGGAAGCCGCAGCTGCATGCGTACTCACGGTACCGCGTCTGCGTATCCAACTCAAAGTCCTCCTGGTAAGAGTCTCTGTTGTCCCAGTTCTCCACAGGCCAATGGTAAAGCTTGACTGTCATCTTTCGGGAATGTAAACAATGAAACACCGGCTGTGTTTGTGTTGCTGCAGCCGCCCACAATACACCGCTTCCCACTTACAGCTTTCTTCTTTGCTGTCTCCATTGTTCATTGAACAAATTGCAAAAGATTCACCAACACAGATGTCCAGAATACTGTGGAATTTTGCGATGAAAACAGACGACTTAAGAGCTGGCCACCATGCTGTCCCAAAATGTCCTCTACAATCCGTGACGTCAAGCGCAGGCGTCATCATACCGAGACATTTTCAGCAGGATATTTTGCGCGAAATTTAAAATTGCACTTTAGTAAGCTAACCCGGCCGTTTTGGCATGTGTTGCAAAGTTAAGATTTCATCATTGATATATAAACTATCAGACTGCGTGGTCGGTAGTAGTGGGTTTCAGTAGGCCTTTAAAACTGGGCTTCCATGTGCTCAGACGACGGGCGTAATGTGTTCCGCAAAAAGTTGTTGACGTGACCGTCGCAGCTTGGACCATCAGTCATGGTGTTAGCATTAGGTGTTGTTAGCATTGCGTGGTTTGCGTTGTCATTCCACATTGCTCACACCAAAGGCTCACCAATGTCAGGTAGAGCTGACAATGTTGAAGATCAAGTGCATCAACTGAGTTTATCTCCACTTTCATTGCCTGGAAAACTGCTGATAGCAGTCTTGTTAGCATTAAGGGGAGCGCTTGTACTGGACTAACTGCTAATGGACTAACTTCTTCTGGTCTTTTTGACATTGATCATTTTAAAGGCTTAGCAATGTGGATAGGTGTTATTGATGAGGCAGGAGTTGAAGATGAAGCAAGAAAGCTGTTCTGCCAAAAGTTGGTCAACTTGATTGTTGCGTGGAAGATATCAATTGCCACAACACAATAGTAATAATAACTAGATGAGGCGTGTGAATGCTGAAGTTGAACTGAAATCCTGGAATTTGTTTAGAATTGTTGAAATAGAGCACTCAATTCCCAAACAGGCTGAATATTTTGAAGTTGGAACAGTTTGAATCAGATGAAATATGTGGGAGTTGTGGAACTTTGAAGAATGTCCCATTAATTTCAATGGGAATGTCAAATCCAAAATTTGGGAATTTCGGGAAAAGCGGGAATTTTTTTGAAAATGGTAAAAAACTTGAATAGTCTGAATGAGTTGGAACGGTTGGTGTTGGAATTTTTCAAATCGGTCGAGAAATGTTGAAGTAGTAACATGTTTAATTGAGAAATGGTATTACGGAATTCATGGAATTTCGGGAAAACCGTGAATTTTACCGGTTCAAAATACAACTTTTTTTTTGTCCTGATTAAGAGGATTGTTTTGACAGAAATGGTGGAAATTAGAAAAATGGCCAATTCATCTCATTGAATGGGAAAATGTCCCGAAAAACCTGGAATTCTGGGAAATCTGGGAATTTTTGGAATTTGTCAAGGGAAAGCCCGCGATTCCCGAATAGGCTGAACAGTTGGAAGTTGGAACGGTTTGAATCGGGTGAAAAATGTACAATGTAGAGCGCGGCAACATTTGGAGAAGAAGAAGTTGAAGAAGTTTAACAAATAGATTAATTTTGATGTCGAAAACCATATGTGTGAATGCTTTGGAGCATTCACACAATAATAATTAAGAACCACATCTGTTTTTCATTGTCCCTTCTACTCATACTTGCCAACCCTCCCGAATTTTCCGGGAGACTCACGAATTTCAGTGCCTCTCCCGAAAATTTCTCTCGATTTCCAGCCGGACAACGAGGCACGCCCCCTTCAGGTCCATGCGGACCTGAGTGAGGACAGCCTGTCATCACGTCCGCTTTTTCTCCATACAAACAGCGTGCCGGCCCAGTCACGTCATACCATCTACGGCTTTTGGAGAGTGCACAACTGCGCACACAACAAGAAGGAGACCAAGCAGAAGAACGAAGAAGAGACAATCATGTCGACGACGAGTGACAGAGAATAGAACGAGGATGGACAATTCAACCCTAAACTCACTTCTTTCCTGCAAATTACATTTCACAGATGCTGCCCATACCTATGCTCCTTCAAAGGCTGTGCTACTGGCTGCAAAGCATTGCACTTTCAAATACAACAATGAGTAGAGGAGTGTTGTGTGTGTATATGTGTAAATAAATGAACACTGAAATGATATATATTTATTATATATATATATATATATATATATATATATATATATATATATATATAATAATAAAAAATATGTATATATATATATATATATATATATATATATATATACAGCTAGAATTCACTGAAAGTCAAGTATTTATTTTTTATATATATATATATATATATATATATAAGAAATACCCCCAATCTCCGGAATTCAGAGGTCTCAAGGTTGGCAAGTATGCTTCTACTCCATGTCCCGTCTTTCAGGCAGAAACGCCTGTCTTTGTCTTTCCCGGGCCTCTCGTTTCTCTCTGCTGTGCACGTGTGGTAGCAGCGTGTGATTACAAGCTCGGAGAAAACGCTACATCAGGACACAATTTGTCAGAGCCTAACCGCCCATTGTGTTCTGAGGGGTTAACATTCTGTTTGCGTTACAGTGCATTCAAACTGTAATTAAAACAACATTACGTTCCCCATCTGCCAGTCTTCGGTAATCATCCTTAATTGCTGTGATTACACCATATTTACATGTTGCAAAATAGTTGTAATTTAGCAAATTGCACTGTACACACTGCACGTTTAATCAGTGGTGCCATTGGCGGAATGGAGCCATCAGTGTTTGAAAGTCCCATCTAAGCTGGTTCTGACAGTCTAAGTGGACCTTTGCCTGGGGTCCTGCAGGGGTTAAGAAAACCAGAAATATTGCCTCTGTGCTGTAATCGCTCGTGTGGATAAATACCAGCCTGACCTTTCAAGCCAGAAAGAGCAACACGTGTGTGTTTTTAGTGCTTTTGTCGTACACGTGTTGAAGCAAGTTTCAGTGACGTGCAGTCAGGGGAGGCAGGTGAGGCGGGGCCTCACGTGCCATCATGGAAAGAAAAAATGAATGTAAAAAAAAAAAAAAAGAAAATTAAATTGTTATATGTATCCAATGATTATACTATAAAGTTATTTTCCATTTAACTTCACCAGTTTTAGATTATTTTTATTCAAAATCGCTGAATTTTCACATTTGCCGTTCAAATACTGAGAAGAGACTTGCGGTGAGTCACCAGCCAGTTGAGCCTCACCATGGATTGCGCAATGACTCGGCTAACTGCTGGCCTGCTGTGCAGTGAGACCGTATTGCTATATGAATTATATTATACATTTCCATAGTTTAGTTAGCTGAGGTATATAATGTACAGTGTATTTTGTCAACAACTGTATGTGTGTAACGTATTTCTTGTGCTGAGCAATCATAAAACGGCTGCAAAGACGCACTGTGTGAGGCTCGCAGTAATCCCGCCTCCTGGTGGTAGAGGGCGCTAGTGATCCCAGAGATCATTCTTGCGACTACTCGGCTGCAGAAGAAGTGACAACAAACAGCAACAGTTAGCAGCAATCGTTTATTTTTTCCTCTCGCCTGGACTTTTAACATGGAGGATTATATATCTAAAATAAAACAGTTATCTAAACTGGACTTTCAATCGAAGCAGGAGGTAATAATTAAAGGAAGTTCTCCATCGACAGAGAGACTTTTAAAACTGAAGAAAGATAAGGAAGACTTCTATAAAGAAGTTATCGATGCTTTTGTTCAAAAGGAGCTGCGCATGGACTTCATTTATAAGTAAAGGTAAGACCATAATAACGTTTTTTTTTATTAAATGTGCTTTTTTTGTGTGCTACAGTTTGTATGTGTAAATTTAAAGTTAAGTTAAAGTACCAATGATTGTCACACACACTAGGTGTGGTGAAATGTATCCTCTGCATTTGACCCATCCCCTTGCTCACCCCCTGGGAGGTGAGGGGAGCAGTGAGCAGCAGCGGCGCCGCGCCCGGGAATAATTTTTGGTGATTCAACCCCCAATTCCAACCCTTTATGCTGAGTGCCAAGCAGGGAAGAAGGCTGGTATGAGCTTTTAAACATAACCTGTTAACTGCTGCCAATCAAATGGTGAATAAGAAACTCTTTAGGGTTCATATGTTTGTAAATCTGACTGTGATGAAGTCAGTGCCTCACCAGCCATCAACCTCACCGCACGTCACTGGCAAGTTTATAGCCTTCGAGTGACACCAAACATTATCTGTCATTTTTCGCGAAACTAGTTTTGCAGCACAGTGCCGAGGAATTAAACCCGCAGCTGTCAGAACAGTTGCTTCTTCATCTCGGCTCTGCCTGCATGTTTGCTTTTAGACTCATTGAATTAGTCATGGATTATTCCTGAGCAAGCAACTTGCCATCTTTTGATTGGCTCTAAATTGGCTAACTTGACAACTAACTAACTAACAATATGTTGGTTTAACTGACAACTGCGCCAGACAACTTTATGTACGAGCGTGGGTCAATCCAGCAGACAGCACGGAGTGACATAAATAATGGTTCACAACACACTGCTTATCAGTCCCTCCAATGATTTTGCAGGCTTTTTATTAGATTGATGTGGCCGGAAACGTCTGAATTTGTGGCAGCTTTTTGAGAAAGTTGCAGCAAAAGTTGTGATATTTTGAGGCTTTTTTAATTTTGTTTTAATAACATTGAATCAACCTGTGTCATTTGACTTATTTGTTATCAAGGTGTTCCATTAAACCTCAACAACAAAATTCACTGGATTGCAAAAGAAAGTGGAAAACCAATACTGTACTAACCCATCCATCCATTTTCTACCGCTTGATCCCTTCGGGGTCGCGGGGGGTCGCTGGAGCTTATCTCAGCTACAATCGGGCGGAAGGCGGGGTACACCCTGGACAAGTCGCCACCTCATCACGTTTTACTTATTTTATACCTTACAGACTTGAAAGTAGACACTAGATGGCAGTAGAAGCTAGTGTTGTCCTGATACCAATATTTTGGTACCGGTACGAAAACATTGTCGATACCTTTTTTACCTTTTCGGTACTTTTCTAAATAAAGGGGACCACAAAAAATTGCATTATTGGCTTTATTTTAACAAAAAATCTTAGGGTATATTAAACATATGTTTATTATTGCAATTGTGTCCTTAAATAAAATAGTGAACATACAAGACAACTTGTCTTTTAGTAGTAAGTATGCAAACAAAGGCTCCTACATAGTCTGCTGACATATGCAGTAACATTCTGTGTCATTTTCCATTCTATTATTTTGTCAAAATTATTAAGGACAAGTGGTCGAAAATTAATGATTAATAAGCGGTAGAAAATGGATGGATGGATGGAATCTACTTGTTCATTTACGGTTAATATCTGCTTACTTTTTCTTTTAACATGTTCTATCTACACTTCTGTTAAAATGTAATAATCACTTATTCTTCTCTTCTTTGATACTTTACATTAGTTTTGGATGATACCACACATTTAGCTATCAATCCGATACCAATTAGCTACAGGATCATACATTGGTCATATTCAAAGTCCTCGTGTCCAGGGACATATTTCCTGAGTTTATAAACATAATATAAATTTGAAAAAAAACGAAAGAAGATGTTGTGATGCCAAAAAATATTGGCGTAATCATAGTAGTATCGACTAGATACGCTCTTGTACTTGGTATCATGATGTTAGATGTAGATCCACCAATGGCATTTGTTTACATTATGACGCCGGTGAGCTACAGTTTGTAGTGAAGCATGTTTAGCTATTCCTCGTCCTGCAGGGATGATACTTGTAAGAAACGTACTTTATTTGTCGCCATGGAGGCGAGGATTAGTGATTTAGAAGTAGCTAAAACACTGCCTACAGCGGCTGGACTTTAGCCGCCAGCTCGCTAGCCATGTCTTAAATCACCTCTTCTGAGGGCGTTTCAGTGTTATAACTTCACCTTTATTGTTAGTTTTTAAGCCAAAGTGCGTCCGTTCTCCCGTTCTGTCTACACACTGTGTCTGCTTGTAAGTACTCTGTGATTGTGTGCTGCCGAACATGCTCGTCTGCTCGTAAACCAGCAATGTTGACGTGACGGTGGACCGGTACTTTTTAGACGCGGTATAGTACCGACTATGATTCATTAGTATCGCGGTACTTTATTAATACCGGTATACCGTACAATCTTAGTAAAAGCACATACTCAGAGCTCATTGTCAGACTACTTACTGTACTGTTGTCAGTCACTATAACTAATAATAGTAATATATTTAATTACCGTACAGAAAGAATCATCAACAAAAGCTTCTTTATTGTACATTGTCTGCTCCGTCGTCCACAAAATGCACATTAACCCCCGCACGTTAGGAGCATCTGTAAACTGTTGGGAACGATCTATAGCACTAGTTTTTGTCGGTAAATTGGAAACGATTACCGATTATCATCACACTTCAATATCTCTAACATGTAAATGTTGCCTCTTTAATAGGTCAGCATTGCAAATGACAATATGTTCTTAATTGTCTTACTCTGGATATCCATCCATCCATCCATTTTCTACCGCTTATTCCATGTTAAATAAATATATAAATACATGTCAACTCGGAAGCAAATGTTTATATACTACCCAGAAGGCTTAGCACTAGGGATGTCCGATAATGGCTTTTTGCCGATATCCGATATTCCGATATTGTCCAACTCTTTAATTACCGATACCGATATCAACCGATACCGATATCAACCGATATATACAGTCGTGGAATTAACACATTATTATGTCTAATTTGGACAACCGGGTATAGTGAAGATAAGGTACTTTAAAAAAAATTAAAAAAAATAAAATAAGATAAATAAATTTAAAAAATGTCTTGAATAAAAAAGAAAGTAAAACAATATACAAATAATTACATAGAAACTAGTAATTAATGAAAATTAGTCAAATTAACTGTTATAGGTTAGTACTATTAGTGGACCAGCAGCACGCACAATCATGTGTGCTTACGGACTGTATCCCTTGCAGACTGTATTGATATATATTGATATATAATGTAGGAACCAGAATATTAATAACAGAAAGAAAGAAACAACCTTTTTGTGTGAATGAGTGTAAATGGGGGAGGAAGGTTTTTTGGTTGGTGCACTAATTGTAAGTGTATCTTGTGTTTTTTATGTTGATTTAATAAAAAATAAAAATAAATAAAATAAAAACCCGATACCGATAATAAAAAAAACTATACCGATAATTTCCAATATTACATTTTAAGGCATTTATCGGGCCAATATTATCGGACATCTCTACTTAGCACCATAGACAGGAACAGGAAATAGGTCTGAGCTCCACAGGAGGACAACAGTTGTGCCGACTAAGCAATAAATAGTTGATGTATTGTTATATGCTGTTGTTCCTGCTTCATCTACACAGGGAACAAACATAAGTTGTGATTAAACATTTGATGTGCGTGTTCAAACGCCACTCAGAGACAAATTCCATTGTTGAAATGACGCTGATTGGCCCAAATGTTTGGGGAAGTTGCGGGCATTGGACAAAGTTGTGAGACCAAACATTATTAGCTGGGGTCGCAACAATGCACATTTTCTGCACGGACTGACTTATACAGTATACACGGATAAGGCTGGCAAAGTTGACTGATGGCTTACTTTTATTAGAACTGGAAGACAATCAATATATAGGTTGAGACCATTTATGAAGCCTGTATGTATTTATACCCTGCAATGTGTGGTTTTTATGTAGCAACTATTAGAGTTAATTGAAATCAATTAACAAAATTTATTTTAGTTTTAGTGTGATTTTAATCATCTAAATTGATTTAGTTTTAATAAAAGAAATGACATCACATTTTAGTCAGGTAAAAGTACAGTCAATTTAGAAAATATAAAGTATAAAATATAAGGCCTTTTACTTTTATTTGAAGGCAATTTTATTTAGACTACCTGCAAAGCATTTGTTTAACACAAAAGTAGCATGATCTTATGGTCAAAAATAGAGGTGGGAATCTTTGGCCACCTCAATTACAATTACGATTCAGGAGCTATAATTCGATTAAAAATCGATTATTGATACATATTTAATATATGTACAGTACAGGCCAAAAGTTTGGACACACCTTCTCATTTCAATGCATTTTCTTTATTTTCATGACTATTTACCTTGTAGATTGTCACTGAAGGCATCAAAACTATGACACCTGTGAAGTGAAAACCCTTTCAGCTCATCGAGAGAATGCCAAGAGTGTGCAAAACCGTAATCAGAGCAAAGGGTGGCTATTTTGAATAAACTACAATATAAAACATGTTTTCAGTTATTTCCCCTTTTTTTGTTAAGTACGTAACTCCACATGTGTTCATTCATAGTTTTGTTGCCTTCAGTGACAATCTACAATGTAAATAGTCATGAAAATAAAGAAAACACATTGAATGAGAAGGTTTGTCTAAACTTTTGGCCTGTACTGTATATGTATATTGATGCAGTATTACATTTGTTTTCGTTTCACTATATAAGCATTAATCACTTGCAACTTATATTAAATTCATGAAAATGTGTGCAAAACTGGAGCATAAGTGCTATAATAAAGGAGCAGGCCGGATCTCTTGGTGAGGTGGCTCGCTGCAGTCAGCCAAATTTTAGAACTGTCTGCATTACTTTATTTACAATAAATACATGGATAATCAATTATCGACTTTTGCTAATCGATTTTAGAATCGTTCATGTCCGAATTGCGCTGCATCTAAAAATTATTTCCCCCACCTCTCGTCAGGAATGATCTAATTTATCATTTGTGCTCCACAGGTCAATGCCAATAAATATCTTTAAGGCATTTTTTCTATTTTTTTATGTCACGTCTCTGGTAAAGCAGGTATGTATGTGTGTTGTGAAACAGAGTTAAGATGCATCCTTTAATCATAATTTGTTAATGAGCGCGACAGATCCTGTAAGCAGCAAATACACATTTGTGGCGGGGCAAATTTCATCCATGTCCACCTCGAAAAAATTTGCAAATAAATAGGAAATGGTGCATCAACTTCCTCTTTTTGCTGCGCGTGTGACGTAAGTGCGTTGGACCACATTACAAGCTGTCATGCCTTTAAATTTACCATTGCATAGACCATTCCGCAGGAAAGGGCAGAACAAACACCCTCCATTTTTAATGAATAACAATCTAGTAGAAAGGGTCTAGCATTTCAAATTCTTAGGGGTGAACATAACAGAAGATCTATGCTGGGACATTAACACTGCTTCTACAGTCGGAAAGGCCCAACAACGTCTTTTTTTTGTTGAGGAAACTAAAATGCGCAAACATTCCGCAGAAATCAATGGTAAACTTTTACAACTGTGCCATCAGCAGTGTCCTCACTTACGGCTTTTTAGTGTGGCTTGCTAGCTGCACTAATGCAAACCAACAGGCCCTCCAGCGAGTGGTTAAAGCGGCGGGGAAAATTACAAGGACGATACTCCCAGAGATGAGTGCCATGTACACAACTCGCTGCCTAAAGCGAGTACACAACATCCTGAAGGACAGATACCACCCAGCACATGGCCTCTTCAACCTGCTACCCTCTGGAAGGAGGTATAGATCGATTCGCGCCAGGACCACCAGAATGTCTCACAGTCTGTATCCCCAGGCTGTGAGACTGTTAAATGAACAGCCTGACCCTTTGCTGCCCCGGACCATCTTATTACCTCACTCTTCACCACCTCAATAATTGTGCTCTGGACATTGCATTGCTGCAACACACCCCTCTATTCGCCATCTTCCTGACAATGCTAAACTGTAAACTATGGTCAACCTGCACTTCAATGCAGTTTCTATGCCGCTGGACAAAGCTCAAACAAAATCTCGTTGACATGTATGACTTAAGTGACAATGACAATAAAGGAATTGATTGATTGATTGATTCCCTGAGGCTGAGAAAATGACTTTATTATTGTTTGTAAAGAAGTAATACGGTAGAATTAGCTTTAACTTAAAGTTGTGTAGATGTCACAATCGATGACTCGCCTGCTGATGGCATCATATAGCGTCAAAAACAAAATGTGTCCTCTTCCTTTTCTCCCAGGTGTACATACAGTATATTGCAATGTGGACCAACTTCCTTATCGCACAAAGAAAAGCATCTGAATGGCTCTTCTTCATAACTAACTCCCGGCCCCTCTTTCATATGTACGCTGTGATTGGATTTATTCCAAACTTGTCCCACCCATCTACAAACCCCGTTTCCATATGAGTTGGGAAATTGTGCTAGATGTAAATATAAACGGAATACAATGATTTGCAAATCATTTTCAACCCATGTTCAGTTGAATATGCTACAAAGACAACATATTTGATGTTCAAACTGATCAACTTTTTTTTTTTTGCAATTAATCATTAACTTTAGAATTTGATGCCAGCAACACGTGACAAAGAAGTTGGGAAAGGTGGCAATAAATCCTGATAAAGTTGAGGAATGCTCATCAAACACTTATTTGGAACATCCCACAGGTGAACAGGCAAATTGGGAACAGGTGGGTGCCATGATTGGGTTTAAAAGTAGATTCCATGAAATGCTCAGTCATGCACAAACCAGGATGGGGCGAGGGTCACCACTTTGTCAACAAATGCGTGAGCAAATTGTTGAACAGTTTAAGAAAAACCTTTCTCAACCAGCTATTGCAAGGAATTTAGGGATTTCACCATCTACGATCCGTAATATCATCAAAGGGTTCAGAGAATCTGGAGAAATCACTGCACGTAAGCAGCTAAGCCCGTGACCTTCGATCCCTCAGGCTGTACTGCATCAACAAGCGACATCAGTGTGTAAAGGGTATCACCACATGGGCTCAGGAACACTTCAGAAACCCACTGTCAGTAACCACAGTTGGTCGCTACATCTGTAAGTGCAAGTTAAAACTCTCCTATGCAAGGCAAAAACCGTTTATCAACAACACCCAGAAATGCCGTCGGCTTTGCTGGGCCTGAGCTCATCTAAGATGGACTGATACAAAGTGGAAAAGTGTTCTGTGGTCTGACGAGTCCACATTTCAAATTGTTTTTGGAAACTGTGGACGTCGTGTCCTTCGGACCAAAGAGGAAAATAACCATCCGGATTGTTATAGGCGCAAAGTTGAAAAGCCAGCATCTGTGATGGTATGGGGGTGTATTAGTGCCCAAGGCATGGGTAACTTACACATCTGTGACAGCGCCATTAATGCTGAAAGGTACATACAGGTTTTGGAGCAACATATGTTGCCATCCAAGCAAAGTTACTATGGACGCCCCTGCTTATTTCAGCAAGACAATGCCAAGCCACGTGTTACATCAACATGGCTTCATAGAAAAAGAGTGCGGGTACTAGACTGGCCTTCCTGTAGTCCAGACTTGTCTCCCATTGAAAATGTGTGGCGCATTATGAAGCCTAAAATACCACAACGGAGACCCCCGGACAGTTGAACCACTTAAGCTGTACATCAAGCAAAAATGGGAAAGAATTCCACCTGAGAAGCTTACAAAATGTGTCTCCTCAATTCCCAAACGTTTACTGAGTGTTGTTAAAAGGAAAGGCCATGTAACACAGTGGTGAACATGCCCTTTCCCAACTACTTTGGTACGTGTTACAGCCATGAAATTCTAAGTTTATTATTTGCAAAAAAAAAAAAAAAGTTTGTGTTTGAACATCAAATATCTTGTCTTTGTAGTGCATTCAATTGAATATGGGTTGAAAAGGATTTGCAAATCATTGTATTCCGTTTATATTTACATCTAACACAATTTCCCAACTCATATGGAAACAGGGTTTGTACAAGATAACATTAAATATGATTGGATTTCGTTTCTGTCAACATTTTCGTCTTGTTTTTATTAGTTGACTAAAATGTCAGTTAATTTTGTCATCGTATTAGTCAATGAGCATTTTTTTTTTTTTAATTAGTTATTGTCTTATTTTAGTTAGGGAAAATAGGTTGTAGACGATAACAAAGACACAAATTATGAGTCAACTAAATTTACAATACATGATATCATACCGACATGCGAGTTAAACATCAGCCTCTCCACTCACTTACACACGATAACGATCTGTATATCCATTCACATACACATCTAATGCACACACCTGGGCGTAAGTTCACACACACAAAGGAAGATATCAACCTAATGGGGTATAACATGTACAGATATGCACAACCAACTGCAATCAAAAACTTTCCGTATGTGTTTTGACAGAAGGTTAATGAATTGTGCGTCCCACTACTGCGATTGTAGGGTTGCATCTGTTCTGCTGGATAAGACGAGGCCTCTGTGGCGCTTAGTTAGAGAAGATGTTTAAAGGAAACTTGAAGTAGCTGGCGGCTAGTTCACTGCAAATTATGTTATAAGATGGATACATCACCAAATCCTCATTAGCTGACACGCAGTTTCTCCTAATTAGTTTCCATTCAATGTAATTAGCATGGATGAGGCTAATCATTGGATGCGAAAGCAATCTAACGCTTGGGAGACGACGTCCTTGGCCTCACTTTGATGTCAGGTTACCAGACATTTTTCTTCAGGTGCTGAGACATTTTGAAATGCTTCCTATTCTTTGAATGACAGAGCATGAATCATCTGTTCTAGAAAGTACAGATCTCACACCTCACACATACACATTATGCATAACGACCTTTTTGTTCACATTAATATAATAGGGGTACAGTACAACCTTTTTGCTTCTGATGCCGAGATTAGAGCCTCGAGCATTGGCCAATATCAGCAGGAATCATACATACGTCATACATACACATACATTCTGTAGTGTGGAATCTTGGAAAAGTGAAATTAGTCAGTGAACAATGGTTGGTGTGAGAAAAAAAAACACCTATTTATTATTAACCTCCAAAATGGACTTAAACGTAATTTGGTTTATTTTCGCTACACCAAGTGGTTAAAATAGTTAATGATGTCATGATGCTGTAAGAATAATGCGGACATGTTTGTCACTGGATGCTCTCTCATACGCCTTTGCCTTGGAGACGTTGTATTTGTAATATGTATCAATGATTATTTGATACTTTTTTTATATTGACAAATGTGCTGTTTTAGACTGTGATATCGTTCAATGAAGAACACTTAATACCTGTGGTTATCTGTTTACACTAGCTTGTGTGCTATTGTGTGCTTAGCTGTTGTATAGCTGCTAGCTCCTAGTAGCCTATAGCCTACTGTTCTCATTCATCCAGGTCGTTGTAATCTCAGAGTATTCAATCGATCGCAACTGGACAGTCTGGTTTTAATGTTGTGTCGTTCGCGAACGATTCGTTCGAAGGAACAAATCTTTTGAGTGAACGTACTGAACCGAATCACTTCATGAACTGATTCGTTCCTTTCTCAGTTCAGTTGAGCTCCGCCGCGATGAGTGGAACTGGCGCATTCTGTTACTCACTGAACCCTCGACGTCGGCGAACGACGCAGCCAGCTACTCATCATGGGGGCGGGGGGAGGGACTGAGCGAACGATTCGTTTACCGCGCATTAACGACATGAATCACTCAGTGAACGACAGAATCAGGACTCGCGAACCTACTGACACAGAGAACTGACTGTGTCGCGAAGGAGGACGTCACATTGAGGCTCTCGTTCAGTCACTGTGCGCGTCGTTCATTGGGTGCTGAGGGCTAGTGTCGTTCGCGAACTGACACGCATCGAGATCTGCCGCTGGGGAAGCTGTTACTGACTGACTCATGATTCGCCGACCTGCACATAGAACTGCTGCTGCAGAAGTGATTCAGGTTCACGTACTGAACTGTGCTGACTGTGGCGCTGTGTCAGTCACTCACTGCCTGGTGTACTGCATGCACAGAGCTGTGTAGGGACTCGCTTTCACCCTATTTGATGCTTCTCCCGCGAATGTCTGCACTGTGGGGGGGGGATTCGGTGAACACATTTTTTGAACGACTCAATTTAAGGAACTGATTCTAGTGATTCAGTACAGTCAAAAGAACTGCCGATCCCATCACTATCTGGTTTGTCTTAAAAAATGTTTTGCCTCTCATCCGAGTAGGCTTGATCAGTTCATGCTCATAGACTTAGGTTGGTCAGATCTATTCTTAAACTTAGATTGATCAGATCTGGTCTAGCAGCAGGTGCCAAAACCCCAAATATTTACAGTATACTCCAAAACCAGGAGGGTGTGCCTGGGCAAGGATGGTTTCACCCTATTGCAGTGAGAAAAACAACTGTTTTGATGCAAACCAGAAATCCTACTGTTAAAGCCAACGACAATCAGTGTAATTTCCCTTCGTTAGCATTGAAGTATTGTGTGGCAGAACGATTGCTATGGATCGACTACTACCAGTCCAAAAAAGTCAGAATCCCCCACGCATTCCATTCAGTTGTAAACAAATGGCAAAAATATAATTCTGGTCACCTTTTTTGATCAGAATGTTTCTAACTGCTGTTATTTGTTAGAAGCTAAATTGCAGATAGCTGTTTCCCTGAGGTGCAAGTAGACAACTGAGTTTTGGCCTGAAAAGTTTGCTCGTTTATGCTGTGCCATGCATTGGCTTAGTGGTTGTTTTGTTTCCCCAATGTATGAATCGTACTTTCATCATTACACTGGATAGCATACACTAGATTGTTTTTGGCCAGTTGCGATCGATTGAATGCTCTGAGATTATAGCCTCCCATGCTTACCTTTTGTAAATAACTTGACAATATATCATCAACCTTGTGTAAACCTTGTGCCTATAAAAGATTTTAGATGCAAGCCGATATAATCCGATACTATTTTTGGCTGATATTAGAACGGTTTCTGACATCAATATGGAATCGGTACACCCCTACTATTTAACTAAAACCTTTATTTTGGCGCGTGTTTTGGAGTAAAAAAAATATACTGAACAAAAATATAAACGCAACACTTTTGTTTTTTCTCCCATTTTTCATGAACTGAACTCAAAGATCTAAACCTTTTACTATATACACACAAAAAAAATTCCTCTTAAATATTGTTCACGAATCTGTCTAAATCTGAGTTCGCGAGCATTTCTTTTTTGCTCAAGATGATCCATCCCACCTCGCAGTTGTGGCATACCAATATGATAATTAAACAGCATGATTATTGCACAGGTGTGCATTAGGCTGCCCATGATAAAAGGTCAATCTGAAATGTGCAGTTTTATCAAACAGCACAATGCCACATATGTTGCAAGTTTTGAGGGAGTGTGCAGTTGGCATGCTGACTGCAGGAATGTCCACCAGAGCTGTTGCCCGTGAATTGAATGTTAATTTCTCTACCATAAGCCGTTTCCAAAGGTGTTTCAGAGAATTTGGCAGTGCATCCAACAGCCTCACACATCCAGCAGGTGCACCTCAATGATCGTCAGGGACCAGCCACCCAGACAGCTGCTGCAACAATTGGTTTGCATTACCAAATAATTTCTGCACAGACTGTGATGGTCATCTGCCTGCTCATTGTCCTCATCGGGGTCTCGACCTGACTGCAGTTTGTCGTTGTAACCGACTTGATCGGGGAAATGCTCACATTCAATGGTGTCTGGCACGTTGGAGAGGTGTTCTCTTGACGGATGAATCCCGGTTTTCACTGTTCAGGGCACATGGCAGACAGCGTGTGTGGATTGAGTGGCCCATGGTGGGGGTGGGGTTATGGTATGGGCAGGCGTATGTTATGGACTACCAATGCAAGTGCATTTTATTGATGGCATTTTGAATGCACAGAGATACTGAGAGTTCACCGTGGTTATGGCTTTAGGGAAAAAACTGTTCTTGAGTCTGTTTGTCTTAGACCTGATAACCCTGTAGTGCCTTCCTGAGGGCAGCAGGTCAAACAGGTCAAAGCCAGGGTGGGAGCTGTCCTTGATAATGTCGGTAGCTCTGCTGAGGAGCCTCTCCCTGTCTGCAACGGTGCAGCTGCCGTATCATTCTGTGATGCAGTATGTCAGCAGGCTCTCAATGGATGAGCGGTAGAAGGTCAGCAGCAGGTTGGAGTCCAAGTTGTACTTCTTGAGGACTCTCAGGAAGTGCAGCCGCTATCGTGATTGGTTGTCACGATAGTACAATTCCAATAAATATTTCATACTTCAATGTTTTCCAGGCCAAGGACCCTCAAAACTGAAGTAGACCTGGAGCATGTACCTTGTTGTTGTGCAATGATAATAATAACAATACAGTATAGCGCCTTTAATAGCTGCACTGTCAAAAAAAACACAGCAGATTTTAGGTAAATAACTGGCAGCTCGGTCACCAGAATTTTATCGCAACTATCGCCCTAATCGTTAGCTGGAAGCTTGCGCCTCTAGTCACTAGCTGGCAATTAAAGCACTACTCTTAAACTATCTTAAATGCTAACGTTTATATAATAATATATTCATTTAATAATAATATTTATTTAATAGACTTTAAAACAGCTCTGCTTGTGTACAAATATTTTCATACATTTGTGCCAAAGTACATCTCTGACATGCTACAACCATATGAACCATCTGGAGCTCTGAGAACCTCAAGGAGTGGTCTCCTGCTGGTGCCTAGAGTCAGGACCAAACATGGTGAGACTGAACTTCATTTTATGCTCCTAAACTGGGAAAACGTCTTCCAGAAGATATAAGACAGGCCTCAACGTTGGCAATGTTCACATCCAGACTGAAAAAACTTGTATTTAATTATGCTTTTGACAAGAGAAAGTATTTTATCTACGCTCACATTTTAATTTGACTTGTGATTATGTTTATTTTATTATATTTGATCTTTTTTTGCCGTCTTGTATTTTTTTTTTATGAATAACTTTAATAATAATAATAATAATAACTGGGATTTATATAGCGCTTTTCTAAGTACCCAAAGTCGCTTTACATGTAGAACCCATCAATCATTCACACCTGGTGGTGGTAAGCTACTTTCATAGCCATAGCTGCCCTGGGGTAGACTGACGGAAGCGTGGCTGCAATTTGCGCCAACCACCACCTATCATTCATCATTCAACTCACCGGTGTGAGTGGCACCGGGGGCAAAGGGTGAAGTGTCCCGCCCAAGGACACAACGGCAGCGATTTTTTTTTGGATGGTAAGAGGCGGGGAGCGAACCTGCAACCCTCAGGTTTCTGGCACGGTTGCTCTACCCACTACGCCATGCCGCCCCGCGGCATGACGTAGTGGGCATGGCGTAGTAGCATTAAATTGCCTTTTCTACAAATTGTGCTCTATAAACAAAGTTGCCTAGTTTAATAAAAATATTCCATTATATTTATGATAATACATTTATTTTAAAATTTGGTTATTCACGTTTTTATTTGACACCTACAAGGTACAGTGAGAAGCGTGGCCATGGAAATCTACGGTCGATATTTGTACTGTGTTAAAACTAGCTAGTTTGGCAACTAGCGTTGTAATCTTTAACTGGCAGATAATTGCTAGCTGGAAACTTGAGCACTAATTGCTACCTGACAACTAGAACCCTATTATGTAAGTGGTATTTAAAGACATTTGAAATTGTGGGAAAAAAAACCAAAATATATATTTTTTTATTAAAAAAAACAACAACAAAAAAACAACTAATTAACCAGAAATGTTGGTGCAAGACCTCTTCGGACCCCCTGTATAAGACGTCTGCTATACACCATTTTTGATACCATAGCAATTAAAAAAAAAAAAAGACACCAAACTTTGAAATAATGGTAATTAAAAAACACACGAAAAATGCACAAAATAATTATGTTACAACATAATTCACAGATGCACAGCTTCAGTAATTAAAAAAAAAAAAAAAAAGTTGTGCTATAAAGCATATACAGTTTATATATATATAAATGTATATATGCATGTATGTATATATGTATGTATCAGTGACGTGCAGTCACTAGAGGCAGGTGAGGCGGGGCCTCAGCTGCCATCATGGAAAGAAAAAAAAAGTAAAATGAAAAAAATTTTATTAAATTGTTATATGTATCCAGTGATTATACTATAAAGTTATTTTCCATTTAACTTCACCAGTTTTGGATTATTTTTATTTAAAATCGCTGAATTTTCACATTTGCCGTTCAAATACTGAGAAGAGACGGTGCGGTAAACAGCAGCCAGTTGAGGCACGTCACTGCGTTGTGCCTCACCATGGATTGCGGACTCGGCTAACTGCTGGCCTGCTGTGCAGTGAGACCGTATTGCTATATGAACTATATTATACATTTCCATAGTTTAGTTAGCTGAGGTATATAATGTACAGTGTATTTTGTCAACAACTGTATGTGTGTAACGTATTTCTTGTGCTGAGCGATCATAAAACGGCTGCAAAAGACGCACTGGCTGAGGCTCGCAGTAATCCCGCCTCCTGCACCGCCGCCGTAGGACGGGAGTGTTATATCAACTAAAGCCCACACTTAAACTTTCCACGTGCAAGATTGAATCTATTTAAAAAATGTATTTCATAAGAAGCCAAAAAGTACAACAACAATAATGTTCCTGTTGGAGGAGTTGTGAATGACTGCAGGGCCACAACATTAGGTACACCTGCAGACTGCAGGTGTACCTAATTCACAACTCCTCCAACACGAACATTATTGTTTTTGCACTTTTTGGCTTCTTATTAAATAACTTTTGTAACCTATTTTTATGGGCTTTCCTCTTTGTGATGTTAAGTTCCTGTTATGCGCTGTTATACAGTATATGCCTTGAGCTCTTATTTTGAAGGCGCTAAGAGCGGAAGTGATGACACGGAGTGGAGCGGAATTTTTTTGAAAGAAGGTAAATAAAGTGGTACTCGTGTAAACTGGAGCCTCCGTGTTTGTTATTTTGTAGTTTCATACAGTATAGGCGACATTTATAAACCCTCGGTTACACTTTTTTAAATAGATTCAATCTTGCACGTGGAAAGTTTAAGTGAGGGCTTTAGTTGATATAACACTCCTGTCAGGGGTGCATTAATCCAGCACAACAGCGGCGCATGGACTTCATTTATAAGTAAAGGTAAGACCATAATAACGTTTTTTTTATTAAATGTGCTTTTTTGTGTGCTACAGTTTGTATGTGTAAAGTTAAAGTTAAGTTAAAGTACCAATGATTGTCACACACACACTAGGTGTAATGAAATTTGTCCTCTGCATTTGACCCATCCCCTTGATCACCCCCTGGGAGGTGAGGGGAGCAGTGGGCAGCAGCGGCGCCGCGCCCGGGAAT